>NW_028324305.1:12220797-12520797 GCF_058129835.1 Hydra viridissima
ATAAGAAATTAAATATACAGTCAGCTGCATGCTTGTATTGTACATAATTCTAACAAAGTTTAAAAGAAACCTTAAAAAATGAAATCGACCCACGAAGTTAAAATGAAGCTAAAATGAAGTTTAACATAAAAGTTTCAGATTACTTTTTTTAAAAAAGTAAAAATTTCTATATGTGAAATGCTTTGTCTTCATACATTAAAGTCCGTATATTGTATTAAAGTGGAGTACTCAGGGAAGGAATTCAAATGAAAAGATCTTCTTAGAGACACCAAAATCATCCATAGGCCCAAATTGTAAAAGCAAAAGATCAACTGAATTAATTTACTCTTATGTCAAGTCTCTACTATGCCGACCCACTAGTGTCAAAATGAGTTAAGGATTTTCTTCACAACATAGGTCACAATTAAGTTTGTGAAAAAAGTGACTTCATAATTAACATACACTGTTGTAAAAAATGACCAAAAACTACTTTGAGCTGACCCGAGAAAACTGCTTTGACAGGGTGAAACTACAATGTTTCCTGACTCCAAAAATGTAAAATTTGAAATCTAACTATTTCGTCCGAGAAAATAATTTCGATTTTTAGTTTTTAGTACTTTGCACAATAGGGCGAAATGACAGCTTTTCAAATTTTGCATTTTTACAGCATTCAAAAACTCTTCAAAATAAGCATTTATTACTCCAAAACATAACTGTCTAAAATTCACTTGAATAATAGTTTATTCTGACACAACTGATATAGTTTTTCATTAACAAGATGGAAATAATAAACACTTTCTTAAATAATTCTTTTAGTTATTCTAAGCCAAAACACAAAAACAACCTCTTGATTCTAAACACATAAAGAGCAAATGGTACATAAAATAAATTCTTCTCAATATTTGATTCTTAACAAATGCTTGCTGTTGTAGTCCACAACACATGAAAGAAGCCTCTTTGCATACTCAGGATGATTGCGGTCTCCTTTGTATCTCTGCCAATGTGAGCTGAAATTATGATGCATTGATTCTGTTGCCTGCTCACTAAAGATCCCCAAGGGAGCTTTTTTGATCTCAATGAATTGCTTCACATGGAAGAAAACAGCATGAACTTTTGGAGTCACACTGATGTTCATGATTGCCAAATATGAGTCTCTGAAGCGATCAATTTTTTCAGAAAAGTCATCCTCCAGAACCATACCAAAACATGCTGTCACCACAGACTTAAATTTTCGAAGGGCATCAATGATTCCAAAGACTTGAAAAGCAGACTCAGTCTCTGCAATTCTTTGAAGGAGGTCAAGATTGCTGAGAAGCTTGTGACAGGCATTCCCTGCAAACTGCCCACCATGGTATGGTTCTTGTTGAATGTGGAGAGCTGAGGGCCACTTGACAACATTGGGCCGAACTTCTGTCATGGCTTTGTACATGTGATTGACCACACCAAGGAGAAGATGGAGTTCCATTGGTGGTATGAGCTCCAAGATGGGTTTGTTTTCAGAACCAGATAGCAAAGGCTCATGCACTACATTGCCAAAAGATCTTGCCTTTTTGATATCACCACCAGACTTAGCAAACTCTTGATAACAGGCAACAAGTGAGCCTAGTGTTCTCAAAGATCCTGATTGAGAAAGATGCTTTGATTCTGTGTTGCACCAAGAGCAAGGGTGAGTACTTGCATGGCTCTGAAGGCCACAAAGGATGTTGGCAAGTTTCATGTCGCATGAGACAACAAAGTTGACTTTGTCTAACTTGATTAAAGACAAGATCTGCCTCACATTTTCAAAGTTTTCTGGTTGTCCTTCTGATAAAGCCACAAGCATTTGACGCTTTACACTACTGTCTTTGGCAGTCCTCTGAGTTAAAAGTTTTTTCCGTGGTGGTGACCTTGAATCACAGTGAGAATCCAACTCCATGATGCCAAGAGAAACTTTCAGAAATCCTCCACCTCCATCAATTCCCAACTTGACAATATGATTCTGGAAAACTCTTCGAGAAAGCAGGACTTCATTCAAAAGCTCGGCAAGATCCTTGCAATGCACAACCACAAAGTCAGTGGAGTGACTCTCTGATAAAACTTGGATGCTGGTTTGAGTAAAAAACTCAGACAACTGTTTGCCAATGGCTTCAAACTTAGCTAGAAAACTAGTCTCCACAATCTTGGTGTCACTGACTCTGTTGATGGTTGATGCCAATTTCTTCATGCCAAGGTTGGACAGTCCTGTGTTTAGCTGAACTTGTACAAGATCTTCAGTTTTGATGCTGGGTTCAGGAAAAAGAGCTCTTGCACTTGAGCTTCCTAAAAATGAAATTATATTAACACTTTTTGTAATTTTAAGTTTTAAAATTAAAGGTATTCCCTCTGAACCTGCCATCTTTATATGTATATATAAAAGTATCACCTGTTTTAACTCTAAGTGGTGGGCCGCCTTTAGGATGCGATATTTTGGCAGTACCACCAGGTGTGGAAGGTTTAGTAGAGATGACTTGAGTAGCTATTTGCTCTGCAGCGAGTGGATCAGCTGTAGCTAGCTGCTTGAGATTCTCTCTAAAAGTGAATGGAGTGCACTGATGTGGCAGACCTCTTCCAACTAGACTCAAACAATCACCACATCTTTGAGGGGTACAATCTTCCACAGGTTTAGAATAGTCCACTGGGCTCTTCTCATTCAACTTCAAATGTCCAACTTGACAAATAAGACAGTTGCAACCTTGATCTCTTGTTGGTGGTCTAACTTTTATAGATGAGAAAGGAAACAAAGGTGGCAGGTTAACATCTTTTCCTTCATCTTCTCTCCGAATAATTGTTCGACATGAGTCACAAATGCCTCTTGGCACTCTGGTATCAGTCAAATCAAGACTTGTATGGTAATGCTTGAGGATCTTTTCAACAAGGAACTGTGTCAACTCTCGAGAGCACTTCTTCAGACACAAGACACAGACAGATTTCCGACAATCTTCATGATTTTTTGAAAAATTTGGCATTTTGAAATTTTTCTCACACAACTGATAAGTGAAACACTTTAAATAAACATGTTCACTGCCAATTCCCGGAATTTTTAGCTTGTTTACAATTTTGATGCAAAACTTAAAACAAACATGTTCACTGCCTATTCCCGGAGTTTTTAGCTTATTTACAATTTTGATGCAACAAAATGTTTATAATATAGTTCAACCATGAAATTGTAGGTAAAATTTTATCTTCTGAGTTAAAATAAATACAAATTATACTTGCTATATAGACTGTTATGTTTTAGAGTAATACATGCTAATTTTGGAGAGTTTCTGAATGCTGTAAAAATGCAAAATTTAAAAAGCAGTCATTTTGCCCTATTGTGCAAAGTACTAAAAACTAAAAATCAAAATTATTTTCTTGGACAAAATAGTTAGATTTCAAATTTTACATTTTTGGAGTCAGGAAACATTGTAGTTTCACCCTGTCAAAGCGGTTTTCTCGGGTCAGCTCAAAGTAGTTTTTGGTCATTTTTTACAACAGTGCATATGTTAAGAGGAATAGCCTCAAGCATTTTATAAAACAACTACAAGCACAGCCTATTATAAAAGCTCAGACTCACTAATCATCTAAAGAACGTATAATCTATCTTTCAACAGCATTAAAGAACGTTCAATCAATGTTTATTAAAATCTTATCATTTCCAAATATATTCCTATACTGTCACACTAGGCCAAAAAATTTTAATTTCTACCCTAAGTAGGCTAACCAAGAAAAATGGATATTGTCTTTGAATTAAGCACCCCAAAATTGCTTAAAAACAAAGATAATCTGCAACAAGATGTTTGTGTAAGAATCAAAAAATAGATTAATATAAAAATTACTTACACTTCTGATTCTCCATCAAGAAAATATAACAATTTTACAGCGTAAAAAACAAAAGCAGCAAGATATCCTTCCAATAGAAATTTCACATTCCATGATGAAACATGATATGAAAACCCAAATTCAAGATATTTTACCAAGAAACAAACGATCTTTAAAACAGCATCTATTTAAAAACATTTTGAACATATTAATTGAATGTATAATTTTTACTTTACGCTAAATTATTCATTAAACATGACTTTAAAAACTACTGCTTTTTCAAATAATTAAATACTGAGTTGATAATATTAAATTACTTCAATACTTTAGTAAGTATTTTAGGCGCTTATTTAAAATTTCCTATCTGTTTTCTTTGTAAAGTTTCTTGTATAGCTTTCTCTCTAATGTGAGGCATTTTGTTGTTCTCTGTGAAGTGGCCAACACTAATCACCTATCATGTTGATATACAAATGTCACTGCTTTTGCTTCTCCATCTCTTTCATGTCCTGCTCTTCACTCACATCGCCCAAGCTTATAGGAAAAAAGTCGAGATGGTTGTGCAAGAAGTGGAATTTAAGACAATCCATCATCATGTCATTAGATAACCAAGAGTTTTGAACTTGATAAGTTCTTAGTTTTTACAAACTTATTTATAACCATATTACTCAGTCTAGAACCACCCAACTCTATAATTTTCTTAGTCAAATCACTAAATCATTCAACTCAGCTTGTGTAAACAATTGGTGTTTTAAATTTTCTGAAGAACTAAATTTGGAACTGGATTGCAAAACCCTATCAATAGACTGGAGTTGCTCAGAGATAGAGAATATTGGTTCAAGTTTTACTGGTTTTTCAACTAAAGTAAGGTTAGGATAGACAATCGCTAACTAATTTTTGGAGTTATACCCAAAAACATCAATGCTACCTAAAATAAATAATAATTGTCTGAATGATTTTTTTAGTTCTCTTCATACCATGGATACTGCAAATTTAAAAGTTTTATTCTCTTTCTTATAACATTTCCTAAGATTCTCAACACAAACAGCATATTTTGCAAGGAACCCAACATTTGTCCATATTACTGATTTCTACACCAAAATATACAAAGTATATTTCTTTTAACTAAGTCAGTAATACTCCTTTGATATTTTTTTCGCTACTAAGTCAACAGATAAATAACAAAAAGTCTTAAGAGAGTTTTTACAACCACAATTATCCATACTTAAAGTGTAAATTAAAAGCACAAAAGCTGAACACTGCAATCCAAAGAAACAAGACGAAAACAAACAGTAATGCCATTTATCAGAACTAGATTGTGAGTTATTGATGGGTAATTGAAAACCAAACAACACAGGAATTAGGTAAAAATATTCCAAAGGTTTTTATTGTTGACCTGTGTAATGTGAATCAGAAAATATACTCTTCACTTTCATTTAAGACAATCATCTGCACCTAACTTTTTGCTCTTTTGTAAAAATTGGAAAAGAATTCTCCACTTTAAGGTTCAAACGTTGTTTCTTTTAAGAATATTTTTGAACTTTTGTTAGTGTTTTTTTTAAAGATTCTGATGTGTCATCAGATCATCAGATTAAGATGCAGATATTTTCAAGAGCTGCTAAAGAGGTTATTACAAATTCAAAAGCAAAAAGTGTCATCACTCTAAGGAAATTTAGTTAATTCTAAACTTATTACTTTTTTTACTTAGTTTGTATAAAAAGTTCTACTGTTAACTGAAATATTTATCTGGAAAATTATATATGAAAAATTAAAACAAACTTATGTAAAAAGAAAAATAACTATTAAGATAGCACTTTATTTAGCAGAGGGAAGAGGGGTCTGCAGAATGTTCCACTCTGGCTCTCAGCATCTCATTTATAACTCTAACTTTAAAGAAACAAATTATTGCTCTTATCTTACAAAATAAAGTACAGAACAATTTATAAAAGCATTATTCTTTAAGTAAACATTTGACAAAATCTTTAGTTAAAGCAAAATCCAATATTATTTTTTTAAATCCCAAAATTTATCTAACAACAAAGATTTTAAAAAAAAACAACAACTTACAGTCAAATTCCAAATCAACAATAACAGATGTTAAAAGCAGCTGTAACTCATCAATCGAAAAACTTATATTCAGTTTCAGCTTTTCAATCATTTTTTTTGCAAGAGTGCTCATTTTATTTGGTGAAGGGGTCTTCTTTCTGCAAAGTTTTGTATCATCTCTATAAGCAAACTTCATCTCTTCTGGAAGCACAACTGAAGCCTTATGATATGGAAGAGCTCCTTCGTTTGACCACCTTTAAAAATTAATTTTTTTTAATTCTGAAAAAATAACTTTTAAAAACATTTTAGATTTTTGAAGTTAAATCTACCAAATTAAAGTTTGTTTTGATTTAAATCTTTCAATTTGTGCCAAGTAATTGGTACAAATTGTACAAATTGGTAGAAAAGTAATTGATACAAATTGTACAAATTGGTACAAAAGTAATTGGTACAAATTGGTACAAATTGGTACAAAAGCCAATTGAAAAAATATTAAATTAAAAAAAAAAAAAAAAAAAACTCAAAAGAACAACAGACAAAATGAATAAAAATGAAAAAAAAAAAAACACCTTTACACCTAAAGCATACAAACTCAATTAAGTTGCATTACTTGCATAATTATGACTAAAAGTAATACTTTAAAAGTTATACCTCAACAAATCTGTTATAAGAATGGGTTCTTTAAGCACCAATAGGCCTAAGTAGCAAAGTATCAATGTATGCTGCTGTGAGAAAAATTTTTCTATTTTTTTCAAATCAAAGTTTGGTTGATGTGATATAATTTCCTGTTCTTCTTGCTGCTGTGGAGATTCTTGCGAAAGATTGTTTTCTATCATCAAACAAGTAAAAAAACTAAGTAAAGCTTTTTTATAATTAAGCAAATTTTGAAAAGCAATTACTTTTAATGTAAATTTAAAACTAATAAAATTTATAAAATTAAAAACAACTCAGTTACTGAATGAAGATCAAGCAAAAATGACTTTAAATTTTTTTACTAATGCATTGATATTTAAATACTAGAACATGGAAACACAAAACTGTCAAAATTTCTTCAATTTTTTACAAAACTTTTTTATGGAGTAAATATTTACAACAAGCATAATAGATTAAAATCTGTGCAAACTGATTACACTATTTTTTCGATCACTGATCAAAATAATGAAATAGAACCAGAAGAAACAAAAATATTTTAAAAATAAAAACACTAGCAATAAAGAATTATCTCACTTTTTCGAATTTGTCAAAATAGGTACTATGTTAATTTTTGGTCAATTTTTGTTCTTACAAAAGTTTAAAAAAGTTGTAAATATATGCTTTTTTCTTTGATTTGCATATGCAAAATATGGCGGTTCATAAAAGTTCTTTTTTTGAAAGTTGCAACTCCAGTGATTTCATGTAAAGCGGTATGACACAAAAGTATGAAATCCAAAAAAAAACTGAAATTGGATAATACCTAAACCCTCCTCCTTGATCATAAAGTTTATACCATAGCACAGCATAGCTTAGAAATAGTATGTTGTTACAGATGACTTATACTCAACTATTATCATCAATTAAATTGCTCTTAAAAATGATTACTTCAAATGCTTACTATAAATGCTTTATTAAAAAATATAAGAAAAGCTTCTAGTGTAATTCATGTAAAATGGTTATTTTTTTGTGTAAAATATAAGTTAATTTTAAAAATCACCAACTATTTCAGTTGAAAGTTTTTAGTTAAAGAAAATTTGTTCACTTTTTTGACTGTTGGCTTTGTTCAGTTTTTTGATTGTAGCTTCACGTCTCTCAGAACTGAAAACTTTCAGTGAAGCTCTTGTAACTTCTTTTACCCCATTCTACCATCTGAATGTGATACATGAACATTGACATGACAAACAGTGTGGTGACTATGGCTAAGATGTCATCAGCACTTAGGTTTCTTACTAGAGGAGCTACATATACAGTGTCACTCCATTTCATCATGAGGTGAGACACAGAAAAGCCAAATAGTACCTGGAACTTGGTTCCTTGTTCTTGCATCTTTGATGTACGAACAGTGTCAAATTTATTTATTTTAAGTGAGGAGGCTAGCTTAGCAAGTAGAATGTTCTCAGAATGTGCGAAGAATGGATTTTGCTGAATGCAGTTGTGAACAACCTTGCTTGCCTTAATGTTCTAAATTAGTTTGTTTTTTGTTTTTTTTATCGAAAAGAAGAGATAATCTGGACCATTGATGGTGAGTTTCATTAGGAACCATATTAGAACATAGGTATCAACAATGTAAGAAGTTAAAATGGTCAGCTCTTCAAAAGTTTCTATTGTGGAAGCATACAGCTGACATACACAACATGCAGTGGTCTGCTAATTACCCTGACAACATGGTCTGAGCCTAAGTACTTTTAGGTCCTTGGGAAATTCTCCAGTGATTAGTGGTAATACTATTCTCCACATGTATCTCTGATCAATAGACAGATTTTTCCAAACATTCTCTGGCATTGTTAAAAGAGGTTCAGATAGACCAAATCACTTAAAATGCACAATAGGCATCTATGTAACAATTGGCAACAACATAACTATTGGCCCTGAAAAATTAATTGCACCTGATGTTGGTCTATCAAATTTAGCTATGAGATGTTCGAGGGGCAATTCATTTGCATGCATTTGTCACTGTAGAGCTCAAATAGTTGCACTTTTTGATGATTGATGTCTTCCTCAGTACCAATGTTGGTATTTGTTCCATCACAATCTAGTGCTTCAATGTCTTCAAGGCAATATTTACTTTCTAGGAAATTCAGGATGCACATGGTAATTGTTTGTGCTTTTCCATTTTCAAAGGTGACATGACTTAAGAAATTTCCATCAGGCAGACAAACTAGTGAAGCATGTTCCTCTGTTTTGCTGGACTGATAAAACTTTCCATCCATTTGGTTTTGAAGGAGAGTGGCACCTTTCTTACCATCATAGCACCACCACCAAACACTGTTAGTGCTTTATCTACTTCTTTAAGTTACACCTCTCAAACCATGTGCTTGTTGATGATCTCAGGAATGTAGTAACTGTTGATGATCTCAAGAATGTAGTGTTACATTTATAATTGCTAAAGCAGCTCTATCTGAAATATTGTTACTTACTGTTGCTTCTGCCACATCTCCAAGATATTGTCCTTGTTTCTTCACCAGCAGTGTCATGGTAGTAGACTACCTTTTATAAGTAGAAGGATCCAGGACAAAATCTTCTTCAGCTTTTGAGCTGTCTTTGTCTTCATCACTAAGACCTCTTCCATCATCGTTATTTCTTTCTGGTATTGATGAAAGTGCAGTAACTCTTTTCTTTTCAGCAGCAGCTCTTGTAAAAGCAAGTTTATGTTTTACCTCTTTTCTTGTAACTTTCTTGAAGCCTCCTTATCAATTATGGAAGTTATTGCCATGTGTCTCACAGAATGATGATCTTCAAGTAATTTCACTTCAAGTTTAGGAACCTTCTTACCATCTACTATTTCAAAGAGAAGTGACCTTTAATCAACATCTCTTTTTTCTGAATAAAGGATGAACTTGGCGTCTTTGCAAATGCATCCAGAAATTGCCTTTTAGATGGTATTTTCTGCAGGATCAGGCATTTCAAGTACACTTTAGTAACACAATCCTTAATTAAATCTTTGCAAACTGTAGGTAAACCAGCTAGCTTGTATTGATGTAGTACTTACTTCAAAACAATTTCTGCAATAACATCATTATCAGGTTACTTCTCAGTCAAATTTTCAATAACTCATCATTGCTTTTGAAAAATAAAACACTTTCCAAAATTCAGCTCAGTTGGCAAGATGATCAGAGGTAGATCCACTGGTTGGCCAAATGTCATATTTTCAGAAGGACAATTAAAATTAAAAGGCAATTTCTAGATGCATTTGCAAAGACACCAAATCCATTGCCATTTCTGCTCAAATGATTATTATTCAGCTATTGCTATCACAAAGTTAAAGCACCTCACAAGAGTAATGAACAATCTAAAATTCAATTCAGTCCAATATTGCGAGGTTGACAAATAAACAATGGAAAAGCTCTAAGCTTGTTATGACTGTGAATTGAAATTCAGTTCCAGCATTTTAGTTCCTAAAAAAAAAAGGAATTAATTTAGTTATATAAGATTCTGATTCATCCCAAATAAGTAAAAATTTTAGGCATACTTAAAAACAATTTAATTGATTATTGTTGCATATAGGTGACTATACTGCGCTATAGTAAAAACTTTGCAATTGAGGAGCATGGTCTAGATATTGTTTAATTTCATTTCTTTTTTGATTTCATTATTTGGTACCATACTGCTTCACATGAAAGCACAGGAGTTGCAAATTTCAAAAAAAAAAAAAAAAAGAACAGTCCTAATGTAAAAGCTTAGGAACTGAAATCCAGGTAAAATATACTGTAACACTATCTTGTAGAAAATTTAATTTCAATTCGAATGGTTGTACTCATGGTATACTTTTTTCAAAATTAATGTAAAAATTATATATCTTACAAAACTTATTGCTCAATTAATTGATCAATTACTTTAATTCTCCATAATAAGTTACTTTATATTCTCAATTGCTTTATATTCTCCATAAGTAATAGAGTGTCTATGTGGATTTGATTAAATTTTCTGTAAGTGTTCGCTCCAGTTTCTGTTTATTTTAAGCCAAAGAAAATAAAATCAAAAAAAAATTCACTAACTAATCATTCACATTTAAATTGTCATCAAGTAAAGTTGTGCAATGAAGAAGATATAGAGATTGCATTAGCTGATAAAATACCTTAATTAGAGAAGCTACATTCAAATATGGTATTCAAACATGGCTTTCCCTCCTCAACATTAGTTTGCAAAAAAAAAACAATAATGAAAGTTTCAAAGGATCAGGTTTAACAACAGTACTCTCACAGCAAATAGAAACAATAATGATGCATGCATTTAAGTACTTTTGTAAATAGAGCTATGGTTTAACTTAAATGGAGTTCATATGTAGCAAACCTTCATTGTACAAATCAATCAGACATATTAAAAAATGGCAGGTCTGGCAAAGACTATGCAACTATAAACTGATGGTCAAAAGAAATCTCCACAAGAAAAACTTACTAAAAACTTTAAGCCTGCCAGAGCTGCTTTTTACACGCAAGAAATAATTGATAAATATTTTGAAGTTCTCACTAAATAATATGAACTGTCTGGAATAACATCCAGTTCATAAATGGAATTGTGATAACTGATGGTTCCTTTTACTTTTCCCTGGTGATCAAGTAAAAGCAACCATCGTGTGCAGAAAAGGAGCCCAATTGAATGGGCTCTAGGTGGTCTAACTGGTATTGAATATTTAATTTAAGATTTTGGTTGGATAAGCATGAGATTTATTGAATGGTTGAAGGAAGAGTTTTATCCAGAATGCAAAGTAAATGGTGGTACTTATAATTTACATCTATACTTTTTATGCAACTCATGTCAGCTTGGCAGTGGTGTTGCTGTTATGAAAATATTTTTTATGTTTGTGAATCCTAATTTGTCTACCAGCTCATTCATCTTAAATTCTACAGCCATCATACAAAGGTGTCTATTACCATGTTAAACAAGTGTCGAAGACAGTAAAATGCTAGAACTTAGATTTAGTAATTTTCCATTTGTTGTACAAACAGGTTTATGAGAGTGATAAGTGTTGATCAAATTTTTTAATACTGGGTTATTTTCACTCAACAAAAACAACATCAACAGCCATTAGCTCAGAACATTTCATTTCAAAAAGAAACTGGAAGACTAAGGTAACTTTGTTTAAACTTTAAAATCTTGTCATCTGAAAACTCAATCAATGTAAAGTAAATCACATTTGTAAACTGCTTTGACTTCCAAGTATCCCCTCCTGCAGTGATAAATGCAGAATGTTGTTTCCTAATATCACCAAAAGTTCTAGGTTGGCCACAGTTTTGGAGGTTTGAGGATGAAGCATCACACCAGCAACATGGGTGTTTACTGCTATGGGATTGAATATCAAAGAATGTTTGCCAGCTTTAGGACACAAGAAATGACCAATGAATCCATGAGGTATTTTTCTTGCACTTGAATCAAGTCAAAAATAGCTTTCACATTGTGATAATTCTTGGAAGTGCTTTGTGAAAGTGCTACCATTACTTGCTGCCAGACACTGTCATATTTTTTTCTGCACTGAGTTTTGTGGCAGTATTTAAAATAGGCTAAGTATTTGTTATCTATACAGCTATTCATGAAAGTTTAAACGATTGCAGAATTTTCAAATCTAATCTTCAGCTTTTCTTGAATAAAAATCTAACGGAAATAGATATCAAAATAATTATTTTTCCAAATTGGTAAATAGGTTATTTGTTAATAGAATTAAAAAAAGTAGGTTTTGACTCATTACTGTTTACTCAGAAATTTCATTAAAAGGTAGGTGATACAAATTAAGAGGTTTCACAAAAGTTTAAACGATTTTATTTAGGATCAATTATTTGCTAATTAATTGATAAATCCGCTGCAAAAAAAAATTTCGCAGCGAATTTATCAATTAATTGGCAAATAATTGAGTAGTTTTTCAATCAAAAAATTCATCACAACATCATCAGGTAGCTTTTAATTCATTAAAAATCAACTTAAAATATTGTGAATTTCAAATTAATTTCAATTGCGTGCAAATGGGTCGAAAATCAGTTTCTAGTGACATTAAATGGCAAGTTATTGGTATGGCGCCGACAAAAAATCACACAAACGTTCAAATAGGCAAAATACTTAACATTTCTGAATATTGCATTAGAAAAACCATCAGAATCTGGGAATTTACCAAGGACGTCTCTGACATGCCGCGTACTGGGAGACCATCCAAACTCAGCAACCGTGACAAAAATGGTATATTCAGAATGAGCAGGGAAAACCCCAGACTCAGCTACAAAAAAGCTAGCACAAATTTTCAATGAGTCAAAAAAAATCCAAAAGTTAGCAGAGAGCTCGTGAGACAAACATTGTCGGACAAAGGTATTGGAACGTACATAGCTGCTAAAAAAAACCTATTCTTTCAATCACGGATAAAAGTAAACGACGAGTGTGGTCTAAAGAAAGGCTGGACTGGTCTGTAGAACAGTGGGCAAAAGTTATTTGGAGTGATGAAGCTAACTTTCAAGTTGTAAACCGCAAGAGAAGAATCTATGTCAAAAGATTTGCAACTGAGAAATATTCAGACAGGTTTTTGCAACATCGTCAACAAGGCGGTGGAGGTTTGGTTGGCATCTGGGGATGTTTTTCTCACAAAGGTATAGGCTTCTGTGAGCTGTATGAAGGCCGAATTAATCAATACACCTACAAGAACACATTGGAAACGTGTTTAGTTCCATCAATCAGACACTTGTATGGCAGAAGCAAGCAATTCATCTTTCAACAAGACGGGGATTCAGCTCATACAGCACACTCAATCAAAGAATATTTTTTGAAAAAAAAGTTCAATATGATGCCCTGGTGCCCTAGATCACCAGATCTCAACCCAATTGAAAATATTTGGTCTTGGATCGACAATCAACTGACATACCATGAAATACAATCAACTCAGCATTTAAAGCAACTTTTGAATGAGTACTGGCTGAAGGTACCTCGCGTGATGTGCATGAAATTAGTTGAATCAATGCATAAACAAGTTTATCTTTGCTATAAAAACAAAGGAGGACACTTCAAATATTAATTTCACTTTTTTTTCATTTTTTGTTCGAATGTTGCAATTCATTTAAACTTTTGTGCTTCTTATTTTTCCTATAAGATTTTTTGTAATAGCTTTTTTCTAACCAAATATTAAAATTTTTATAACATGTTCATATTCATTTTAAAGCTAATTACTTTTTCTTTAATAAATAAAAAAAATTAAGTCGTTATCATTTTACAGTTTTTCTTTATTAAACAAAAACCAAACATACTTGATAAAAATTCTGCAATCGTTTAAACTTTCGTGAATAGCTGTATTATTACTTATATTACTATTTTTTATTTGACTTACTAACTTGTACCAATTAATTTCTTGTTTACTACTTTTCCCATTTAGAAAAGTAATTCTTGTTAAAAATAAGCTTGGGATGCTGAAGGCTCTACTTTTAAAGAAACACCTTTTGATCCACCCATATTTAGTATCAATGGCTCTGGAGATTTATAAATAATATTACTATGTAAAATAAATATTAGTTTGTGGAAATTTTAAAAACTAGAGAATATTTTTATGATGTATAAACTAGCATCTAAGTTGTCAAACAAAGTTTTATTTCAGAAAAAATAGAAATACTTGCCAAATATTTTAGTGCTTTATGATAGTCTATATGGAGTAATTTAGACTTAAACTTCTTGAGTAACAAAGAAGTATTTATTTGGTGTGAAAAGACAATTTGTTTTTATGTTGAATTTACCTTGCAACTTTCTCCGCTTTTCTACACTTTTTGGACATTTTTGGGATTTTCTCCTTTTAATGTAAGGTGGGATGACACCTATCTTTTTAAAATTTCTACCACCTTCATGATTTTTTTTTTTCAGCTCCATGGTCAAAGGTTCACCATCATAAAAAGCAACTTTCATTTCACGTAAATAAAAAAACCAGAGATCACCAACAACATTCTAAAGAAATATCAATTGCAATTGATTTTATTAACAAATAATTCATTTTGTTTAAAATTATCTATATAAAGATTTGTAATTTTTTTTTTTTGTTAAAAAACTTTAACTTAAGGATTTGTTTTTATGGAGAGGGCATGTCCATATAGCCCATATACAAAAAAGACTGAGATTTTTTAAGTCACAAAGTTATTCTAGAGTAAAAAATTATTACATATTTTCAGAAAAAAAAAAAGAAAAAAAAAAAGACATATTGATGCTAAAATACATTAATGAAAATCTTTTTTTTTTCTGATGATGTATTTTTTAAATATTAAAGTTTCATCATAGGCAGGTTTGGTACAGCTGCTAGTAGGTCATTTAAATTTAAACTAAACTTTGCATATTTAAACTTCTTTCAGTCTCATTTAAATTCAAACAGTCTTAATTAAATTTAAACAATTCACAAAATTAAAACATTAACTATAACTTTTTTCATGCAGATGATAAAGTTAATGCAGATGATAAAGCTAAAAAAAATATATATGCAAGAAAAATTTATTCAAATATACCTTAAGTTGTTGATCAAAGCCCATCTTTATGAGAGCTTCAACTTGAGCTTTCAACAAGTATTGGTATCCTTCATAAATAACCCAAGTCCGTCCAACATTGTGAGCTATAGAATGAAAAAGAATAAAAAAGAAGAAACTATATATTTGTGAAATTTTTTTTTGTATAGGTTGAGTAGGATAAAGTAAAGCTTTTGAAACCTTACGCATATTCTTTTTCCCAATTTTATTGCCAGTTTTTTGCTGTAGTTGACAATAATAATCTTTTCCATAACCCATTTCTTGTCTTGCTTCAACTTGTATTTCCTTTTTTTTTTTTTAAAAAAAAAAAAAAAAAAAAACTTAGTTACTCTAATAATTGAAGTATTTTGTAAATATTCTGGAAGAGCTTTTGTTTGTTATACTTATAAGACCTTTTATTATAATTTAAATCACCTCGTTTTAAATTTTTTCATTTTAATTTATCTTAATATAATTTCAAATTTGTTAAATAAATCAAATTAAAAACGTTTTAGAATCATTTTAAATATTATAAAATAAAGAGTTCAAACCTGAGACTGTGTACTACAACTAACACAATAATATTTGCCATCAAGATCATAAAATGTTTCTCCATCACAAACTTCACAGACTGGCATGTTAATTTTACGTTATACGGTGCTAATTTCAAAGTTAAATTAAATTTTTGACATTAGAAAATAGAAGTTCATTAAAACACAATGTAATGTAGCAGAATTCAATCAAATGCTAAAAAAAAAAAAGAGGTGATAAGAAAGTCTATTGACAGAATTACATTTTACAAGTTGTTTTCACAAATCTAATTCAGTGACTGAGAATCCTTGAGATCCTTGAATCTTTAAGATTTGGCAAAGACGAGGGCTCAGGAATAAAACCCTGCTTCCCGCATTTTTCTGTAATACGTATTCTCTTTTTCAAGGTTTGTGATTATTATTCGAAAAGCGATGTTGTGAATATTCCGAGAAATCTAATCAGTAGTAAACTTACGGAAACACGTTAAATAACTTCCATAATTAAACATAAGTTTACACTAGAATAGGGATATATCATCATTAATCGCCGTTTTTAAATGCTATCCGATGTAAGAATTGTTGCCTCATTAACTCAATTGTTGCACGTGCTGTATTAGGTGCTGCACCATCTTGCTGAAACAATATATTGGCGTTTAGTGGCAATTGCAGAAATAAAATTTTTTTGCCGCCCTATAACGTTCAAAAACAAAAAAGTAGGTATGTGCGTATGTGCGATTTACGGCACCGATTTTAAAGATAAAATCTGTGACCATTTTTTCACCGCGTGCTCGAGGTAGGTGTCGTATGGATGGATTTTTCTCGTCTTTTTTTTAGAATTTTATATTGAATTAGATAATATTTTAAAAGTAGAGTGTTGTAAGTTTACTGCAATTTATTTTTGTTTTGCACTTACTAACTTTTTTAGTGATTTCATTGCTATTGAAAACTTCATTCCTGTTCTGGAAGTGAATTGACATTGAAGGGATGATGGGTTTTTTTTCTAACTTTTGAACCAATTTTATTTATCTATTTTCTATGTACCTGCCAAATTTCATAAAAAAATAATGACACGCTCATATTCTATTTTTGCACGCAGTAAAGGTACCAAATATTCTTCTGTTGTAGAGGTTGGGGGGGGGGGGGGGATTCACAATTATGAGCATTTTGTGTATTTGACTTTTTTATTCATTAAAAAATTGTTTTCTTTAGAAAAATGAAACTTATTTAAAATATTGGTGATTTTTTAAAGTATTCAAAACGTGATTTACACACAAACACACACAAAAAAAACCATATTCTGTTATTAGTTGAATAAAAATATAACCGAGGCAAAGTAATGCGCTATAAACTAAACAATGAAGTTCAATTATAAAACCACCGTAAGCCGAACGCTAATTTTTTAGGTTGGTTGCAGTTTTCTCAAGCATTCCTTATAATGAATTTTTGTCACTTAAATGGGAATAACTTTTAGTAGAATCATTAGTTTTTTATGAAATTTTCACCATCGTAATACTGATTTAAAGCTCTTTAAAAAGTTGTATAATAATTAAATATTTGAATAGTTTAAAAATTTTTCACACATACCTAAAAAAAGGACTGTAAACCTTTTCGGCAGTAATGCCATAACAAAAAGTAAGTATACTTTTGTGAAATTCTGATTTCTAAAACCTGCAATTTTGTTTATTAACAAACTACTCAGCAATTCATTTACAGAGACTTGTAGACCACACTGCTACTTGGTCATCTAGAATATTTAAAAAGGAGAAAATAACTAAAAATTTAAAACTAGTTTACACGAGGTATTGATTATTCAACTGGCTCATTTGTTAATAAGCAGGTGAAAGTTGAAGAGGACCGAATAAGTATTGCTATTAATGAGTTTCTATTCTTTTCTTGTACTGTCCCCTCAAACAACATTATGCTAAAGAATCTGGAGAGATTATTATGAAAAACCACATTCTACTCTGAACTATCTTTGTGTAAGGTTTCAGCATTTTAAGAAAAATCTTGAGGTTATTACTCAATAATATTAAGACCAAACATACTGAAGTCACATTATGTTGCGCTTAAGTTAGAACGCAGAAAGACGAATAGCAAAGTGTCGACTTTACTGTTATCTCTAATTCTTTCTAAGCTTGAAGCTTAAGCGTTTTAATTTCCGAGCAAATGTTTTATCTTGAAATCGCTTTTTTTAAAAGCTACAAGTTCCGTTAAGAATTGACATATGGGAAGTGAAGAGACTAACAAGTTTTTGAGGAGGAAAAACTTGTCCTACAGAAGATAAAGGATATTTTAGGAGTAAATGATGATGTAGCAAAAAGTTAAGATTCCGGTTCTAATAATGGTGGAAACACTGTTCGATGAACTTTTGAAAACGATGAAACTTTTTAATATTTGTATTAAACTGAATTGATAAGAAGAGGCTATATAGAACATTTAAGAGGAGCTTGAAGATGTCAAAGATCAATCTTACTACAAACTGTACAGCAGAGTAGCTTAAAGACATTATTAAGAAACTACTTTACTACAAATTGTACAGTAAATGCATAGAATAATTTAGCAAGCGAAGTTACAAGTTCAAGACCGATAAATGATTTTAAAACAAGTTAGACAAAAGAAATGTAGAGCGCCGTGTTGAAAAGCCTATTCTTCCTTATTAATTACTCACTTCTCAGTGTGAGTACCGTAAAATTACAGTTGTTACGTCACTACTATAAAAAGCGGGTTCTGGCTCATTGACATTTTTGCGCAGACTCATTGACATTTTTGCGCAGGATTTTTTTTGCGTATTTCCATTTTTGTGCATTTTCATAATGAGATGACATTATGAAAAAAAGGATGTGAATGACTTAATTTATTCTTTGTAGTAGTTCAAGTATGGAAAAAGATGTTTATATTTTTCTCTTCGCGTTTCTCTAATTCTTTGTGCATGTTGTTTTTGTCGTTGTTCTTATAATCCATGTTTTAGTAAGAGTTTAGTATTGGTATGAATGGGTAAGGTATTTAATTTTTTAATTTTATTAATATAATTTTCATCAATTCTTTTTTTGTGATTATCATCGTGGAATTGTATGGCCATTCTGTGTAATTCTGGATCAAAAGTGTTTATTTCCTGTAGTTCGCTGTAAAGGAATTCCTCAAATTCTTCTTGTTCTGTAATACTCATTTTTATAACAAGAAAAAATTTATTTAAGTCATTTTAAAAAAGTTTTTTTTCACTGTATATTAGATCCTTTGGATCAATGGGAAATCTTCGATTTTTTAAGCGTAATAATAGACTTGTCCTAGAAGAAGGTAAAAGCTTCCGGATTGACCGACTTGAGCATCACCAGAGTTGAGCGTGACAACGAGTCTTCTACCAGCTGCAACCGTAGGCATAGAATCTGCTTCTGCGAAATTTCTGTAAAAAGAAATGGTGGTGGTGGAACCGATGGATGAAGTGGATTGATACAAAAGTCCAGTCGATTTGTTGTTGAAGGAAGTTAAATTTGAGCCGTTCCATGACGACAAATAAAAATCTTCCAGTCCGGATGAGGAAAAGAAGCATGTGCTGTCACCGTCATATCCTGGAAAATACGTGTAATTGTTGGTGTTGTACGGTGTCCAAGGAGTGAGAACAGTGCCGTTACCTGGAGGTAAATTCCCATCGTACATTCTAACTCTAGACTCCCACCAGTTTCCAGAGGCGCCAATGATGTGCATCTTGATGTATTTCAACGACACACCATTTTCTTTTCCGTTGGTGTTCATCAAAACGTATTCGCTGCCATAAGTGGTGTTGAAATATCGAAACGTTTTGCAGTACAGCTTGTAAAGAGGGATGGTTGCAGGAATGGAAGCAAGTGTGGAAATGAACGGTTGAATCCAATACGTGATAGCAGTAGCATTTCTGTTGACGAGTTGAATGGAGACGTCGTTTCTGAAAGGCATGTCCAACGTGAAATATCCTCCCAAGGAAGTGGTGTTAAACATGTTGCATCCCTGCAAAGAGTTGGCGTAAAAAGCTCCTCCTAAAGGAGAAAAAAGCAAGTCAGTGGCAAGTCCTGTTTGATCCACTCCAACTCCGTCAGTCACTTCTACATAATTCCCTACATTGATTTCTCCGTCAGTAAAGATTCGAATGAAAACTAGTCCAGGAACGTTTGTTCCAGAGGAGCTGTATAAAGCCAGCCACAATCTTCTCAGCACTCCGGATTTTCCAGAAAACGCAAACACAGGAGAAGTGGTTAGCGCCGCAACCGTCTGAGACTTAAACCCTAAACTGGTAAAACTGGATCCTGGAACGACACTGGTCAAACTCGATTTTTGCAACAGCAAGTCCACGTAATTTTTTGTCGATCCATCTTGCGCGTTGGTTGGATCAGTCACGTTGATCAATTTGTGAGAGTTCAAATCCAAATCTGCTGCAACTACAGTCGTTCCACCCGAAGCATGCGTGTCTACGTAATTTTTCGTAGCTGCATCCGAAGCTGATGTAGGTTCAGCTAAATTAGTCAATTTGTGAGAAGTCATGTTAATGTCGGTGTATGAAATAGTGTTGTAAGAGACTTTGGTGTCTACATAGCCTTTTGTCGCTGCGTCTTTTAAATTGGTAGGATCGCTCACATTGATCAACTTGTGTGAGTTCATGTCGATGATTCCAGTGATCGTACTGGATCCGTCTGTTTTAACACACTGACTCGAGCTGACGTCGACGTAATTTTTTGTGGCGGCGTCATGCAAATTGGTCGGTTCGTTCAAATTGATTGCCTTGTGAAAGTTCAAATCCAAATCTGCAGTTCCAACTACAGTTCCAGTACCACCTGTCACGTGATTGTCTACGTAATTTTTCGTAGCAGCATCGTGTGCGTTGGTAGGTTCACCCAGGTTGATGATTTTATGAGAGTTGTAATCCAAATCTGCAGTGATGGTGCTCGATCCGTCCGTTTTAATATAAACGTTGCTGGCTGAGTCTGATGCAACACTATCAAAATAAACACTGATTTCGCTTCTGTTGAATTTGTCAATCATTTTTTAATTGTGAAAAAATTTTTTTAGATCTTTTAGATCTGTTGATAATTCTTCGAATTTTTTAAATCCGTTTGCGGATTCATGGAAAAATCTTTGATTTTTTTAAATGAGTAAAACTTTTAAAAAATCACCAAAGGGTATTGACAACGTCTTGAAAGCTGTCTCCCTCTTCGCATTTTTTCAAGACGTAAAGACACAAGTGACCGCAATAAGACGTGTTTCCAAATTGAACCCTTTCACTGTTGTAAAAGACAGGACTTTTCAAATAGTCAACGAGCTCGACGAGAGGTGGTTGAGCGTAAGAGTCAAAGCTGTATTTTTTGTCTCCGTCTTTGAACCAACACACCCAATGAAACCCATCTGTGCTCGAATCCCCCGTGTTGACAATTCCACATTCTTTTTTTCTTGGCTTTTTTGGCAACGCGTCTCTGACAAAAACTCCTCGGAAGTTTTTTATTTTTAGTTTTTTTGCTGCTTCCATCAACTGAATAGTTGATAAAGCCTCGTTTGGTAAAACAATTCCCTCCACATTTATTTTTTTGTTTCTCATTTTTTTATTTTGTTATTTTTTTAAATCTTTCATTTTTGTTACTCGTCTTTATCACTTACCTTTTTTAATTTGTAGTGACCATAAGCCAACGTGTGTATTCCATCTTCCAAAATGACTCTTTTGTCGTCGTTAGAGCTGAGTGCGACTTTGTTGATTTCTTCGGTGTAGACATCGTGATGATGAGATCGTAAGACATTCATTTTTCTGAGCTGTTCTTCTTTAGTCATTAAGCATTCTTTATAATCTTGATGAGTGATGTTTTTTTCAACTACACATTTCTGAATTCCTTTGCATTTTTTGTGTTCTTCTTTTTCATTAAAGACCTCATAAGAGTAGAGCTTAGGACGAAGCCCAACAAACTCTTTAATTTGCTTACCACCTGTTTCATCCTTAAACTTACCGATGACCTTTTTATTTTTAAACCCAACGTCAAATGCAAAGTTTTGAACGGCAGGATGATCTTTCGCGAATTCGCTCATGTCAAACTTGCTTTCAACGTCATCAGCAATGTCTTTGTAAAAGTCTTCCGTTTCTATTTCATAAAAGAGCGAATCAGTATCAGTCATGAGTAATTTCAGCTTATCCCCGTATTTAGGTTTCATGTAGTCGTAGTGATGTTCATACATGAGGGTTTTGCTGATGTCTAGGATGCTCATTCCCAAGAAAACAGGTTTGTCGTAAAAAACAAATGTCTTTTCCATGTGAACCGCGATCAAGTTTTCATCAAAAATGGTGTTTCGTTTATATTTAATTTTTTTAGATAATTTTATAGCTTCTTTTCTCGTGGTAATGAGTCTAACATCAACGCGTTTTAGAATATTCTCCATGGTTTTCCCAAAGACAGAGTTGTTCATGAGTTTGAAAAATTCTTTATCAGATTCGTTTGTAGCTTCTTTTCTCTTATCGGTGTTGAGATCAATATACTTTTTAATGAAAGGTTCTTCTTCAAAGGTGATACCTCGATGAATTTTTGTAGTGATCAACCCCATTCGTTCATAGAGTTTTAGGTTTTCATGGTGAATAACATATTTTTCTTTGTTGTTTAAATTGGGAACTAACTTTTCCACTTTTCCAACGAGCATTCTTTCAGGAGCTAAAGGGTAATCATTGTGTAAATCGTGAAGACTTTCAGGATAATCTAAATCGACTTCGAGAATGCAAGGCACGGATTTCCAATTTAAAAGTTCATCCTCAGTCATCCATCTAAATCCTCTAACTGGAAGAGGTTTGCTCATAGCATATCCATAAAGATTATTGGCGTCTAAATACTGAAGGAATTTCGAAGGTTCTGAAGGTTTATAATCATCACTCATGTATTTGTTGTTAGCAGTTCCATATCGATTGGAGATCATGCATATTCCGCCGCGTATTCCTTTTCGAAACATGTTGAGCATATCAATATCGGTTATAAGCTCTATTACAACTTCAGTTTTCTTTAGCATAGCATCCCAAGCCAAACCAGGGGAGGTGTAATACCAAGCAGGATCAAGACCGTAATGTTCCATACAAGTGTCTCTAAAAGTTTCAAAGGCATCTGCCAGTATCAACACATCCGACACGTTGTACAAATCGTGATAATCTCTGAACGTTTTGCATTGAAACGTGTTCCAAACCTTTTGCGCATGCGCGTATTCTTCGTCGCTTATTCCCTCGTGTCTAAGTTTTGAGAAAAACGCTTCTTTTGGTGGTAATTGCGTTTCTTGAAATTTATCGAATCCGTCCACCCAATCGTAAGGGTATACACCTTTTTTACAAAGCAAATTAAATTTTTCACCTTCAAAATGTAATGCAAGACTTTTAAACTGCTCTGGCTTTAAATTTTTAGACAAAGTATCCAAACTGAAGGAAAGGAATTTAAAGCTGTCGATGAACCTCAATTCAATTTTTTTGTTTTTTGGTTTTCCATCTTTTCCAATGTACTCTCCCACTTTGATTTTTTTCGAGAAGCTGATATATTTTTCTTCATTGTTGGGTATACAAGTGATCTTTCCACCTAATTTCTTGATGAACAAATGAGCGTCGTATCCAGACAAGTTATGAAAAACGACCGGGATGAATTTTGGAACTTGAAATTTTTTATTGCAATCGTCGTGAGCCGCTCCTCGATATTTTCCAGTAAAATGACAGTGATCGTGTACTTTGTCGTCTTTGAGATTTTTATTGCAAATGTGGCAAACTGTTGCGGATTTGAAATTATTTTCGTCCTCTTTTGTCAAAACCATCTTTTTTTTCTCGATTTTTCCAAAAAGTTCTTTTATTGCGCTTTCCAAATTTTCAACAAAAAATTGAGCCACGTCTTGGTTCTCGTTTGACGATACGGAAATGACTGGATCGTGCTCTAAAACGGTTTCATCAAAACATTTGATGTAATAGGAAAAGGAACATGGAATGTGTCTTTGAAACTTTTTTGTGTAAGACTGGTTTGAGTTGGGAGAGCACGTGTCTATCGGTTTGATAAAGCTTTCAAAGTCAGCATATACGATAAATGGAACCCTCATTGACTTTCCGATGCCTTTAAACTGAAGAGTTGCACCTTTTTTAGGAAGTTCAATTCTCATTGGCGCGTTTTTATAACAATCTTCTCGATGTTTTTGAAGCTTTTCTTCTTGATCATAACATTGAAGACACCTTCTGCAAAAATGTTGTTTTCTTTTACCTTTTGATGCTGAGGAGCCGGCAAATCGACTGAAACTATTAATGAGACAGTAATGTTCTGTGTCTTCGTTTTTAATATACAGCAAATCAACATTATGCTTTCGATCGAGAAAGTCAGATACTTTCAAAGGGTTGGGTTTTTTATTTTCATACTCAAAAACGTTGATGCTAATAGTTGGATTATTTTTTTCAAACTTGCCAATATTATGGTAATTCACAGGAAACTCCATTCCTTCCCAATTCAGCTCTTTTGACTTTTCAATCAAGTCTTCATCAATTCTTTCGTTGTTTTTATTTTTCAGATTCAACGCTCTGGTAACTGACCATTTAAAGCATTGATTGTCGTTGTTTTTCATGTTGATGATTGCCTTTTTGTCTTTTAGATCGTCAGTCAGCTCAATGTAGGATCCACCGCTGAGAGGTGTGTAATCGATAAAGTTTATATCCATTCTTAAAATCTTAGATAGGATGCTATTAGAACCTAAAGCGTTGTATTTGACACTACTTTCCAAGACTTTTTCTTCCATTTCGCTCATTAACTCTCTTACATCTGTAGCTGCTAGAATAATTTCCGAGCTGGATGAAAAGCTTGCTTCACGAGTCACTTCTTCACCAGTCATCATGCTTACAGATTTCATTTTACACGTTAAAATAATTCTTACTTTTGTATTCCTTTCTCCTTCCATGGTTTGAATGGCAGACTCTCTTACCAAATTAAAAAAGGATGCAATGTCTTGATATTGAGAAGAAGGCTCGTAAGAATATAACCTAACAGTACTACCCAACGCGTGTTCAGTCAACTTGAATTTTATTTTATAAGGCTTTGGCAAGGGTTGTTTATACACTGTTTTTAATACAAGTGATTTGATAGACTGTATCTTTTTATCGATTTGTTCCGCTGATTCTCTTACCTTCTCCTTGACTATTTCAGGAACGTAGGGTTCTATCCATTCTTTAATATCATTAAACTTAGTTTTAACATACGACGCTACACTTTTTGCAGCTGTCTTCAGACTTGAAATAAATGGAGGTCTCGGTGGAATGACTGGTTTTGGTGTTATGACAGGTGTTAAATCTAAAACCGGTTCATCAAGGATGTGTTTTTGCAAATGAATTGGTTTCGGAGCAATAGGAGGCTTTACCACAGGTCTTGGTGGGATGATTGCTGGTTTCGGAGCAATAGGAGGTTTTACCACAGGTCTTGAAGGTTGCAAGACTCTTACAAGGTCAGCCTTTCTCAAATTGTAATAATATTTAATTTTTTGCTCTTTAGCGATTTCTCGCAATTCTTTCAACGTTTTGTTTTCCATTTTTATTATAGCAAGAAATTTATTTAACCCAAAATCATTTTTTCTAATATTTTTATTTCTTTTCAATTCTCTGAAAAAAGAATTGAAAAAATTTTTTTACATTTCTCACGGACTTTTTCTTTCTAGCTTTTCCGAATTTAAAATTTCAATCTTTATTCCATCTTCCACTTTTCCATTTCGACGTTCCAAATATCTCCATCCATGCCCTGTCTTTTTCATTGCTTTGTAAAGGGATTTGTATTCAATCACTTCCCCGGTTTCCATATTGGTTGTTTTCACAGACACAGGTTTATTTCGAATTGAAGCAAGCCTCTCGTATTTTGGATCGATCGGGTTTTTTTCCGTTTTCTCATTTTTCATTTTTATTTCTTTTTTTGGTCGACCCACTGGTCTGTGTTCTTTTACACCTTTCAAAAGCGAATCTTTACTTATTATATTGTTCTCAACCGCAATCAGCATCAAAGGCAACAATTTGTTTGAGGTTAATGTGATTCCATTTTCCATAAGCAAATTTTTCAGATAATTTTTTGTATATCTCATGTTTTATTTTTAAAAAGAAAAAAATTTATTTAAATCATTTTTGTTAAGAATCTCATGACGGTCTTTCAAACCTAATAAACAACGTTCATACTGGTTCCGTTGGAAACGAAATTGAGCAATTTGTCTGAAATGATCACTGCAAAAATAACGGTGTTTTCTGGTACTGCTGTTCGAAATTTGAGGTTGACTACCAATTCTGCCGTTTCAGAAACAACTCTTTCTTTTTGCTTGCTAATGTCTACAAAAAACAACGGAAACAAATTTTTATATTCAAGCAGAGACAAACCAGATTGACAAACAAGTTCGTTTGTACCATAATATTTATCGTCAAAAGAGAACGCATCAGAATGAGCCATGGTAATTTTCTTTTCTCCAAAATTCAAATCGTAATTGTAATTTGGATATTTTATTCCATTGACGGTTACGAAAAAATTGCTGACATCACAATGGTTGAAAATGGCTGGATTTACAATTTGACTGGAATTCTTGTTTGTCTGAAGTCCAAACACGATATATCTCGGAACGCTTTTGTCCGTGATTCTTCCAAGGGTCCAAGTAAATTCTGTGAGACCGGCAGGAATGGCTTGCCTTTCGACTTTGTTTGACTTATAGGCCACTGGGACGGAAATTTTACTCGCCATTAATTTCAAGAATTCGGCTTTCTTTGAAACATCCAACTCTATTCTAGGCATAAAAAGTCTGAATTTTTTAATGTCGATCATTCCTGCGGCAACAGTCTCAGCTCTGTAAATGGCGTCGTCGTATTCTTTTTTTGTAAAGGTAATGGTGTGTCTGAATCCATAAACGACTTTGTCGTAAGTTTCGCAAAAACCAAAAATGTGTTTTAATGGTATCTTGAACGAAAATGCGCCAATGGATGTCGTGTCTGCAAACAAGTGGTCTCGTCTTACAACAAACCCTGAATTTCCGGTGGCGTTTGAAGTGTCTTTATACCACATTTGCTTCAAACCATCGGCAAGCTGAAAACCAAAAGGGTATTTCAACAATCCAAGCATGGTTGTTCCTTGACCTGGATACATGACCCTTTCCACTTGTTGTCCTGATAAATCATAGGTGGCATCGCTGAACAAATACATGATGGCGTTGTTTATCAGAGCAATGTTGTCTGTTGCTGTGTATGCAGTTCCATCCGCTTTTTTGAGAACCCCTTCAACGAGGATGTAAGCATCAGACGGAACTGTTTGCACAGATTGACAATCAATTTCAAAAACGATCGATCCTGAAGAATTTAAATCGAGGTTTGTTGGGAGGTACTCGAAAAAATCAACTTTTTCAATTCCAGTGTCATACTCTGGCATTTCATCAACTCTTAATCTATCGGTGTTTATCATTTTTAAAATGAGAAAAAAAAATTTATGTCATTTTTGATTTGTTAAAAAAAATCAAGCAATCAAAAGCCCGCTCCCCATTTTAACGAGATCTTGGATTCTAGCCGCATTCTTTTTCGTCATTTTCTTTTTCACTTGAATGGAAGAACCAAACATTTTTTTATGCAGCTCTTCCATTGGATTAATATACGGATCATCCTTTGCCGCTTCGTTTACAATCGTGGTGAGTAATTGGTTTGGATTCACTGTTCCTGTCTTGGCGTAAACTTTTTCAAGCTCTTTTTTTCCTTTGTCGATGGCAACGTCTTTAGCAGTGGATATAGCTGAAGAGGCTAATTCTTTTCCAGCTGATTTGGCGGCTGTGATTGCTTCTCTTCCAATTTCGCTTGCTGCTGCTTTTCTCAATAAATGAAGAGACGATCGTGAAGCGTTTGAAGCTGCCATTCTCCTCAAAAAATTTTTAATCGCGTCCATGATTCCTCCACCTCCAACGACGTTCTTTTTAAAATATCTTCTGTTGTTCACAATGAGCATTTTTTTAAAATGAGAAAATATTTTTTTAGATCTGTTTTCACGACTCGATGTATTTTTGAATCGCTCTGTATTCTTCTTTGTTAATTTCCCCCTGTCTCAAAAGCTCGTCACAAATGGCAACGGCTTCGTTTCTCGATGCTATATTTCCAGCATGTCCTGCAGCGATGCTCAAGTTAAGCCTTTGCGTAAGCACATTCGGATCGCTCGGAAGAATGATCACTCCTCGACCTTTTCTTCCACTCGTTTTTGTGTAATTTTTTTTCCAAATTTCTGAAACAATCGTTCCCCACTTTTCACCTCTATTTGATTTTGGCACGGTTGGTGTCCCTTCCTTCTCCATTGCATGCGTTTCAACGAGTATTTTTTCATAATTTTTCATGTCTTCGTCTGTTACATTTTTTGTATCAGGTACAGATTTTGTGATCAATTCCCAAAGACCTTTTGTCCCCTCATACTTTTCTCCGTCGATAATAACGTCGTTATTATCGATAAAAATTTCTTTGTCTCCAATAAACATTTTTCCGGGTTCTTCTTTTGCGTGAATTCCAAAAACTTTGTCTGCACTATTTTTAACTGTTGCGTAAGTGTATAAATATTTCATTGCAATATTTCCAACATTCATTTTTCCAAAAGTTTTTACAAAAGTTTTTTCATCGCTTTCTGGATAAGTCAAAGCCAGTGGAGTGTTTTCAACCTCTCTGTATGCGATGCTTTTTAGTTCGTTTTTTATATTTTCATTTCTCTCAATCAGAGGCTTAAAAAACTTGCTCAAATCAGTCTGATAATTTGCATCTGAAATGTTGGTGTTAAGACTCTCATTGTAAAGCTTTTCTCCATTAGCTTTATATTCTCTCAAAATCTCATCTCGCTTTTCAGGATCTTGTATTCTAAAAAAAGACATTTTTAGAATACGGAAAAAAAAACTTAAAACAAAAACTCGATTGCGTTTACGATTTCTTAAATCCGCGTGCGGATTCATGGAAAAATCTTTAATTTTTCTTAGATTCTTTGAATCCATGGAAAATCATGATGATTTTTTAAACAAGTTGTTGAATGCTTTTATCGCGTCTTCTCTTCCTTTTTGGATCAACGACTCTTTAGTCAATTCGTCAATGACGCTTTTTGTCTTGGTTCGGATTTCTTCACTCATGGCTTTGAATTTTTGAAGCTCGCTGAGAATGAGTTTGTACTCGGAATCACTCACAAATCCATCCATGAGAGATTTTGAAATGTGGTCGCTAATCGTATTCAATTTTGACTCGGAAAGAACTTTCAATTTTTCGTGCTTTTCAGCCTTTAGCATCATTTTTTTGTTCTGACGATTTCCGAAAATGGATAAAGCTCCCAATACAACAGCAACCCCTTCACACGCAATCGAAACTGGAGTGGCAACAACGGTTGATAAAAGTGCAATCCCTGTAACCCCTAAACCAATGCATACCGTTTGCAATCCGTCGTCGGTGAAACGGATTATTTTTGCCGCTCGATGGTATTTTTTACTCAAAGCCATTCGTTTCACTTTTTCATTCTCTATTTCTTTTTGGATCTCACTTATTTTTTGAAGTCGATATAAATGCCCTCCATCTGATGGTGCTGTTGGAAGAACTGGATAAATTTTTTCAGTGTTTTTGATTATCTCCATCTTTTTAACAAAGACACATTTTTTTTAATTCGAATCGATGTAGTTTATTTTACAAAGCTTTTCACCTTTTTTGACGATGACTTCCTGGTTGCTGTAATTGTGTATGGTCATGACTATGTCATCCACAGACTCGGAAAAAATAGCATCGTTTTTGAAATAATTCAATTGGTTGCTTATTTTATTCATCAAAGTGACGACAGCAATTCCTTTGTCTAATTGTAAACCTACGGACAACGATATCTGCTTGTGAGATACAGGAGGAAATTTAATGTCTTGTTGAGCAAAAATCTCGTGCTGTCTGTAGATGTTGAAATAGGTGGGATAATCCAACTTTTTCTTTGTTACAATAATGTTTTTCATATTTTTTTGTTCCAACTCTTTGATTCTATCCTCTAAATGACTCAGATGGAAATTAACATTGTGAATCTCTACTGAAGCGCTGTTTTTAAACAACTTGTGTGGGACATGCATTTTTAATATGAAAATAAAATGTTTTAAGTCGTTTTATTTTCAGTTTTTTGTGCTTTTTACATTTCCTCGTCAGAATCCATTTCTCCCAAATCCAAGTTTTCACACATCATGATGCTATGAGGTAAAGACGCATTTTTTACGATGATGGCTTCGGACAGTTTAACTTGAATAGACACAATCGAAGGGCCAATATACACCCCCTCAATTCTAAGTCCTCCAATAGCATAACATCTTTGGTTGATAAAATCATGTCCAGAAGATAAGACCAAATTTTTATTACTACGTTCTCCTTTGACTCCATTTTTTATATCAAGAGCTGTTTTCTTTCTATGAAATGTAGAAGTAATGAATATTTCGTCTTCATTTTTAGATCCTTCAGATCCATTAAAATTCTTCGAATTTTTAGTTATATACATTTTAGCATAAAACACTGGCGCTGCATCAGCATGGCCAGCTTTATATTTTAAAATACTCAATTCGTCTGAATTAATTTGCTTTCTTCTTCCTCCTTTTTTAAGTTTGGATGACAATTTATCTACTTCACCTCTAATAAACAAAGTAATCTTTTCCATTGTGCTAATAAAATTTGCTTCTTCTTCAGTTTTACCCTTTTTAGCATCAAAGCAAACAAAGGACATGGAATATCCAGTCAATTTTTGTGTTACCGGTTCTTTATTCTCGCATACGCAATACGAAAATAATATAGGTGTTCGTAATACAAGAGGACCATCTCCAGTTGGATAAGAATATTTTACTGGTACTTTTTGATATACGACTGGTTTTGTTGCCGCGTAAATTTCTCCAACTGATAATTTGCTCTCATCAAAATTTTCAATTGTAATAAAATTCATTTCTTTTCTATATACAAGATTTTTATTTAACTCAAAATAAAAATTTTTTCACTTCTTTATTATTCTAACCCTTTGACTAAGGAATTAACTTTATCATCATTTGAACTATTTCACCAAATATACCACAGTGTCTACGCAAGTTATTCATGGTTGTTTCCAATTTCATATTTCTACTATCCCATCGAAAATAATCTTCCACTTCTAAAAAATCATCAACCAATTCACTTTCAAAATAAAACATCTTATTCAGTATCTCATTCCTATTATCTAAATTCACTGCTTCATGCATACTACAACGCAATTCATTCAACATCAATTGGTACTTAGACATGAACTTATTCAAGTCAATATGTTTCATGCTTTCATACATATCAGCTTCAAGCACATTTATTTTTTTAATCATCTTATTCATTTCCGCATTCATTTCTTTTCTATATACAAGATTTTTATTTAACTCAAAATCAAAATTTTTTTTCTTGCCATACAAAACGACGCGACTATTTTTGCAAACGTATCAATTCTTCATTATTCACCCAAGAGTTGAATGAATCTGGATATCCAAACCATTTGACTAAAGATCTGTTCTTTTGCTTTCGAATGACTTTTTCAATTCTAAATATGTCTTGATTGGTCTTTTGCATCTCCTGTTCATAAAATGTACCTTTAATTTCTTCACCGTTAGCATCAGCGATTTTATACGTGGGTGGATTCGTATGCTGAACATTTAACACGGTAAAAACCTCTTCAGTCCATCTCGGTGTATACCCCTTTTCAAAATGAGACTTCTTTTTTACGATCCTCACTTTGTCACTCATTGAAAATTTTGGTCCTGCTCTTTCTGTTTGCGTCTTTCCATTCAGGTTCATCCAAACCCTATATTTATTCTTTTTATCGCTAGCTTCCACTGGAGTCATTTTGATAGAAGAGTGTTTGGCGTTGTTATAATTTTTCACCATTTCATCTAATACGTCAATGTATTTATGAGTGTTGTTGGCTGAAAAATATTTAAACATTCTCTCTTTCATCGTTCTGTTCCATCGCTCAACAACAGAACTTTTTTCCTCGTTTTCAGTGGAGTATAATTGCACTCCCAACGCTTTCACATGCTTGTTATAAAACTCTTTACCTTTGTCTACCCACATCTTTGTACACCTTCTCTCCTCAAATATTTTGCTTAGAGCGTTAGCTACATCAACTCCAGTTTTACTCTTTAACGGAACGATCCATCCATACTTTGAAAACACGTCGATCACCATGAGCAAATATTTTACACCGTTGTTGAATTTTGAAAACGATTGCATGTCAACCAAATCTGCAGCCCATATTTCATCCATGTCGTTCACAAACACTTTTCTTCTTTTAAAATGATGAATGACTGGTTTATGAAGCTCGTTTGCAAGTTGATCCGTCCATTTCAGGTTCTCCGGTGGTTTTTTTTAGATCCTTCGGATACACCTAATCCGAATTTAGCTTTGGCTTTGATGATGGGTGTGATCAGTTTTCTTTCGTTTATTTCTCTCTGAGTGGGATTTTGTATAGAGTTCATTTCTTCAAGCATCATTTGATCTGCCAAATTTCTGCTTTGAACGTCTTTTAAATATTTATAAGCTAAATCGTGATGGTATGCTGCATTGTCCACTCGGTCTACCGGTTTGCTCCACTCTTGATACATATCAGTGGATGTGAGCCTTTTGTCCAAGTTTGTGCCAGGTCCTGCAAAATTCATTCCTGGAATGTGCATTTCTCCTGGAAATTTTGCCCATGGAAGCTTTATTTTTTTTGAAAAATTGTTGATCGATTCAACCAAGTCTCCTCCTTTTACCGTATGCGAAGATGATCCTTTGAGCGCATGCGCAGAAACAAACTTACATTTGCTCGTTCCGCAAACGTTGCAAGCCCCTTTGACTATATGCTTGTTGTTTTTTGTGATTTCGTTTCTCAAATGATTCGTTTCTGTTTTCCTTTTGCATTTAACACAGTACATTTTAGTTTAAAAAAAATATTTTTAAACTAAAAATGGAAGTGTCTGATTTGTCATGGAATATTGGAAAAATCAAAAGAAACAACAACAAGCTTTTACCGAGAAGCATTCGAGGAATCATCGTTGGAAAATCCGGATGTGGAAAAACAACGTTGCTTCTCAATTTATTGCTCAGACCTGGATGGTTGGATTATAACCATTTGCAAGTTTTTGGAAAATCTCTTTTCCAACCCGAGTACAAAATACTTAAAAGTTCGTTCGAAAAAAAATTACCAAAAAAAATAATTCTCGACTTGTTCAAGGTACAAACCGAAATTGAAAAATTGAAACTAGACCCTGAATGTGTTATCAACGATCTTTCAAAAAATTTTTCCGAAACCGAGGGCATGGAGTGTGAATTTTTTGAAACGGCTGACGATGTGCCTAATCCTGAAGATCTTGATTCATCCAAAAACAATTTAATGATCTTTGACGATTTGCAACTAACCAAACAAAACAAGTGTGAAAAATATTACATCCGAGGAAGACACTCTAACGTCGACTGCTTTTACCTCGCTCAAAATTATTTCATGCTCCCAAGACAAACGATCAGAGAAAACACCAACTTTATTTGCCTCTTTCCTCAAGACTCAAAAAACGTTGATCACATTTATCGAGACCACGTTTCGAGTGATATGGAAAAAAAAGAGTTTGAAAAGTTTTGCAGACATTGTTGGTCTGAACCTCACGGATTTGCGGTGATTGATTTGTCTTCAAAAAAGGACAATGGAAAATATCGAAGCGGATTTGACACTTTTTATTTTCCAAAAGAAGCCATTTAAATATGTCTGAATCCGAAGGATTTAAAATTTCACAAGTGAAATTCCATTGATCCGCAAACGGATTTAAAAAATGTTACATAATAAAAAAATGTCAGGCATAATCATCGACGTGGATGGAAATTCCAACGTAATCATAACAGAATTTTTAGACAAAATCGTTTTTGATAAAGGAAAAACTTATGAAATGGCTTTTCTTGGGCTTGAGACGTACAACAGCTTTCCAAACATCATCAGCAAAAACAATTCTTTCCGGTATAGCATGAACAACGGAATCCATTGGGAAAACGTCGTCATTCCAGACGGGAGCTACGACATCAAAGACATCAACAATTATTTACAAAAGACCGTCTCAAACACAATAAAAAATTATGCGTCTCAAAGCGCCAGCTACGTCACAGCAAATAAAATCAGCTACTCTCCCGATAACATAAAAATCGGATCCAATTTAAACACTTTAAAATCAACCATCACACTTGGAATGAATTATTTGATGGATTTGAACGTGGAAAACAGCATCGCATCAGTTTTAGGATTTACAAAAAGACAATTGGATCCTAATTCCGAATATGAGTCTGACGATATTGTTAGAATTTCAAGCATCAACACGATCAGAATCCTCAACAACGTCATCGGGTCGGCTTACGTCAACGGCTCCCAACTCAATTGCATCTACTCTTTTTATCCAGCTGTTGGTCCTGGTTTTAAAATCATCGAAAGACCAACTCATTTGGTTTACCTCCCTGTCAAAGTCCCAGAAATTTCTACAATGATCACTCGCGTTGTTGATCAACATGGAAATTTGGTTGATTTTCGTGGAGAGGAGATTACGATTCGTTATCACATTCGAGAAGTGAAATAAATATTTTTTCCCACATTTAAAAATGAGCAAATATGTTAGTGTTAAATTAAATGTGTCTCAGGGACAGATTGAAAAAATAAAAAAATCAATGATAGCAGGTAAACCTGTAAGCATCCGTATTTCAAAAGATGATTTTAACGGAAACGACGTTTTACTTGTAACACAAAATCAACATCGAAAACTTTTGGACGCTCTCCATCGAGGAGTTGGAGTCACCATTAAAATGAGCAAAACCCAATTGGAACATAATGCAAATGTGAAAGGAGGATTTATTGGAGCTCTTCTACCTTTATTAGGTATGTTGGGTAGTACACTTGCAACAAGAGTAGTTCCAGCTCTTGCTACCGGATTGTTAGCAGGTGTAGGATCTTCTGCAGGTTCTGCTATGGTTGATAAAATTGCAGGAAGAGGTATCGTTTATTTGAAAAAGAATGGAAATGGAATGAAAATGGGAACGCACAGAGGAAACGGATTATTTTTAACACCCTGGCCTAAAGGAGGATCATTCAAAGACGGAGTTTACGTTAAAAGCGGAAGAGGATATGAATCTATCGGCGCTGGTTTGCTTCTCGGACCAAACTCTCCATTCTCAAGCATCCCTTTTTTAAATTTAATTTTGTAAAATATACAGTGAAAAAAAACTTTTTTAAAATGACTTAAATAAATTTTTTCTTGTTATAAAAATGAGTATTACAGAACAAGAAGAATTTGAGGAATTCCTTTACAGCGAACTACAGGAAATAAACACTTTTGATCCAGAATTACACAGAATGGCCATACAATTCCACGATGATAATCACAAAAAAAGAATTGATGAAAATTATATTAATAAAATTAAAAAATTAAATACCTTACCCATTCATACCAATACTAAACTCTTACTAAAACATGGATTATAAGAACAACGACAAAAACAACATGCACAAAGAATTAGAGAAACGCGAAGAGAAAAATATAAACATCTTTTTCCATACTTGAACTACTACAAAGAATAAATTAAGTCATTCACATCCTTTTTTTCATAATGTCATCTCATTATGAAAATGCACAAAAATGGAAATACGCAAAAAAAATCCTGCGCAAAAATGTCAATGAGTCTGCGCAAAAATGTCAATGAGCCAGAACCCGCTTTTTATAGTAGTTACGTCTTATTTTAGTATAACTAAAACAAGTCGTAACAACGGTAATTTTATTAACCGTGGTAAATTTGAGCCAAAACATCTCATTGACAAAAAAAGTATCTTATCAACAGGTTTAAGTCCACCTTACTTACTGGAATAAATTAGAAAAAAAACAAAAAACAGAAAAATTGAAATATATATTGTTAGCATCAAAATACCAGCAAACAAAAAATTACATAAAAAATCCAGCTATTTAAAGTAAAAGTAAAAAAACAAAACTACATATATATATATATATATATATATATATATATATATATATATGTATATATATATATATATATATATATATATATATGTATATATATATATATATATATATATATATATATATATATATATATATATAAGCAAATAAAAACTATAAACTATAGTATATAAAAATTATAGTAAATACAGCGAAAAGAAATAATTACAGCCAAACGCACTTTTAATTATAAAATTTTGTTTTAAACTTTAGTTCAATGATGCGATTTCTGTAAGATAAATAATAGCAATAAAAAATTTCAATAAATTTTACTCGGAAATGAACTGGTATACCGCATTAAAACTTGCATTAAATAAAAATAAAATAAAGACCAAGATTTCTTTATACTGTTATAAACATTTTCTTCATATAAAATACTTGTTCTACAAAAAGGCAGCCCTTTTTATTTTATAAATAAATAAAAACAATCCTTATAACAATCTAAAAGTAGAAAATAACTTAAAAGAGAAGCGGATGCTCAGCAACCTCACATCAAAATAAAATCTTTTGCACTTACAAAAGACTCTTCACTTTACGTTTATTCACAAGTATTTTAATCGGAGTCACGAGGTCAGTAACAAACAAATGAATCGTTTTAAGAAGCCACTTTCATTGTTTTTTAATTACGGCTTTCAACCACCTGCATGGTCTTCATCGTCAGCATCGTCAGGATGCACTTTTTGTTCATAGTGGTTTGGTTGAGGAAATACCTTAATACCTTTTTTCCTCTCAAAGAAACCGAACTAAAGCGATTAAAGTGATTAAAAATAAAAGTGATTAAAGTGATTAAAAATAAAAGTGATTAAAGTGATTAAAAATAAAAGTGATTAAAGTGATTAAAAATAAAAGTGATTAAAGTGATTAAAAATAAAAGTGATTAAAGTGATTAAAAGCAAGTGAACAGACAAAAAAAATATTAAAAGAATAACGCTCTTAAAGGATAATTTAACTTAATGTACTCACTCTATAAAGAACTGCTGAAGAAATAGCAAGAAGTATTAATGCCCCTAAGATTGAAAGCAAAATTATCCACCACTGAATTTCTTGCTTTGTTACAGTTCCATCGCTTGGTTGTATTGTGAAATTGACCTACACAAAAGTAACCACTTCTAATAAAAATATCTAGTATTCATTAACTCTTTAAAGATGTCAAAAATTATGTTCTTATAAAGACTGTCCGGAATAATGACCCATAGGATTTTTAAAATATTTCAAGAACTACTTAATCAATTTTGATAATTTTTTTTATTGTTTTAAAGAAAGTTTACTTATATCCAAATACAGTAAAGCTTTTAAAGAAAACTACTTTTGAGCTGATCACAATACTTTTTCAATTTACTGGGGACACTTCACCTGAGCTTTTGAACAACAATTTGGGTAAAATTTCCTGAAGCCACTCCCCGAAGTCGGCGAAATTGATTGAAATCTGCCACAATTTTGCCTTTCTTAAACAGCTAACGTTTCATGCTTGCCCAAAATTTTTAAATGGATGAAATTGCAACATGTTTGGTGGATTCATGTTTTTTTGGGACAAAATCGACGCCATTTTGTTGATACCATTGGATAACATTTCTTGAATAATGGCAAGATGCAAGATCAGGCCAGTAGATCGGGGGATCATCATGTTTTTAGATCATAGACATAAATTGCTTATTTAAACATTCCTTTACATATCCTTCTGTGTAGATGTTTCCATTCGTGAAAAATGGCCAATTTTTGAAACTACACTATCAAATGGCTTGCTAAACCATGACTTTCTTGTCAATTTTTCGGTTTGAATTGCTTTTAGCAAACGTCAGCCTTTGGTCCTTTTGGGATTGTATATTTCAAATATTTCAAAAGCCACACGAGTTATTATCACTCCAGACAGCCTTTACAATGAAAAATATCAAGCTACTTATAACTTTTTACTTTTATTTAGTTACATTTAGTTACTCTTTAAAGATGTCAAAATTTATTTGTGTTTCAATGTAATAAAAGTCACATATTTTTTAAAAGTACTCACCATCAGAGATAAAGGACAATTATCTTGCTGAATATTTCTATCACTATCTCTCCCATTAAACTTAACTTGTATAGATGTTTGGATTTCAGTAGGTGGTAACTGAAGCTTTAAGTAGAATAAAAATGCAAATCTTAAAATATCAAGAAAAATTCTGTTTTTATTTTAGCTTACTGCATTTTAAAAGAAAATAGTTTACCTTAGCTAAATTAGCAGCCCAGAGTCTGGTTACAACAAAAACTTTAGCACCTTGACTTTTTTCTATGCGAGTTATGTTACACGTATAAATTTTGCAATTTCCATTTTGACAATTCTAAAAATATCAATGAAAATCTAACTAAAAAGACTAATAGCATTTTTCAAAAAAAAAAACATGCATTAAGAAAGTACCTAAAGTACTTTTAAATGACTTTCTTAATTACTTTTTAAGATTAAATATTAATATTTTTAAAAAGTAAAGTAATTATTAATGATATCAAAAAAAATAAAGTACTTTAAATGCTTAACAATTTCTTACAATGCTTTGAGAAACTTCTCGCTTTTTTCTTTTGATGATTTCTACTCCTGTTGACTTGCTGTATAAGAGCTAAAAATGAATAATAAAAAGATTGCTTCAAAATTTTCATAATGTTTTACAAAGCTATAAAAAAAATTTAAACACTAAAATTATGTTTAATGCTTAAATTAATTTAAAATTCTTACAGTGTAGTTGTTAACATTTAATTCATTTTTGGTGGGGTTGCATTGAACATCTTCTACCTAAAGCAATATTTAATTGCTACTTTTAAATAACTATTTAGATAAAATAACTTACAAACATTTGTCTTAACCTTTAAGTTGTAAATGATAAAAAATTGTTTACTCTCATATCCACCACATATAATAAGTCAACATTTTCTTTCTTGACTACAAAATCAATTTCTGAAACCAATGTGTCAACAGGAAGACGACCAGCATTCTGAATCTTAAAAAAATAATAATTTTATAAGAAATATAATTGCCAGTTAAAGTTTTTTTTATTTTTAATTTCATTAACATCAAAGAAAAAAACAATTACATAAAAAGTGAAGTTGACTTCTGGGCCAACATCTGCAACTGATGTATATGCTGAAGGTTGTTTGGTATTTTTCTGGTAAAACACTGATGGAGGAGTTACTTGACTGAATTTTAAAAAAAACAACACAAAACTATCAAAGTAAAAATAATTTTTCATGTCCTACAAAATTTAACAGATTATTTCTTTAATGCAGCTGTTACTACTTTTTAAAAACTAACAATTATCAAAAGGATTATGACAGTTTTCAGATTAATTTTGCTAAAATACCTTTTGATTAATCTAAAAAATAAAAATCAAGACTACCAAAATGTTTGCTAAAATCAGTTAGTTTAAAAAACTGAAAAATCTATTAATTTGCAAAATCAAAAGATAAGTTAGTTTAAAAACTAAAAGATCTGTTAGTTTACAAAATTAAAATGATTAAAAAGTTTAGAAAGGTTTACAAAAAGAATCTGCATAAAGTTGATAAATTTGTTTTTAGTATAATACAATTCGCATATTGCTATTCAGAAAAGCAATTTGAGAAGTAAATCTCCAATTCATTTTCATCAAATACTGTTTTTTGTTTTTTTTTAATTTAAACTTTTTTATTTAGCTTGAACTTGTTGTCAGGGCTTCTTAAACCCAGAAAAATAATAACCTTTGAAGAATAATGATATAAAAATGGTATACCCTTGAATACGAACACAGGTTGCAATCATTGTTGGAATTATTAAGACAACTTGATTGTTAGCTGAATTTTTGTCAACACCAATACTAAACAATAGTTTTTATATATATACATGATCCAAGATTTAAAAGAGCTTTAATGTTAAGTAACTCATAGGAAAAGGTCTTTTAAATATAAAGAATCAAAAACTTAAATGAAAAAATACAAAAAAATATATATCTAATACACTATGAAAAGTTTTTCTGAAATAAATCTAATACATGATAAAAAAATCTCTAAAACTATATCAAATACATGACAAAAAAGTCTCAGAAAACTATGTGATCAATATATAACAAAAACATTCTTTTTATTTTACTTGAAATATACTTACGATGTTGTAGAAACTTCAAAAAAATATTCAGAAGTTGAAGGACTAGACTTAGGTATTGAAAACTTTGCAACAATATCAATCTATAAAAGAAATAATTAAAACATAATATCAGCAACATGTATATATTGAATACATGTAAAGATAGAAGTTAAAGCAAAATATATAAAAAAGGTGAAAGTAATAGTAATTATTTTGCCACAAAAATCCAATTTTTATAGTATAAATTGTCTTAGTTAACTTGTTTACACTGGTTCTGTGACTATAATAATCACAATTTTCTTAGAGAAAGTAAGAAAATATGTTTTCCACATAAAAAAAAAAGGATAAAAATTTACACTTTGGTTAGATTTCATAGAGTTGGAAACAAGAAAAGACAGCTCTTCAGTTAATGCATTTACTGTTCTTTGCTTCAACACAGGATATGATTGCTATATAAAATTTTAAAAAAGTGGAAAATTAAAAAAAGTAGTCATTTAAACCATTTATAAGCTAATGTAAAATTACAGTCTTTTTTTGTAAGATAAAAAAATTCTCTTTTACAAAAAAGATTTTTATTTTTTATATTTGATTGATGTAAAACAAAAACATGCAACTTCTTTGAAGGAAACAATCAAAACTAACCCCATTAATATCCACGCCTATGACTTGTAAATCTGAGCTGAAATTCATTTTCATGTTTGTCTGATAAGCTGTATCACCAAAATTAACAAGTTTTGATACAACATATACTTCATAAACAACACCATAAATAATTTGTTTTTGCTGTGGAGAGCTATGAAGGAAAAAAAAGTGTAGATAAATATCCTTAGTAACAGTGATAACAAAAAAAAGAAAAAGAATAGATAAAAATAAATACATACCCAGGTAATGTTATTATTGAGGACAAAGATAAATCTGTATAGCAAATATCATTATCACACTTTTTCAAATATGTTACCTAAGAAAAAACTTTAAAACAATTTATCAAGCTTTTATTAAATTAAAAAAAAAACGTTAAAACTAAAAATAAAAAAAAGTTAAAAAGAGCTTTCATGACTCTCAAAAATAACTTAAAAAAAAAGTAACCTGTATATTGCTTGTAGTTGTTCCAAATAAATCAACTATTGGACATGTTGCTGTTCCACATCCCACAGGATTTTCAAATATCTTATACTGCGTAGTTATTACTACAGGGTTTAAGAGGTCAACTTCACCCTAAAACAACAATAAAAAAAAGGATGATATAAAGTACAAATATTTTTAACATTTTAAAGCACATTTCTCTTTTAAAAAAACTCACTGATACAGCAATGTAAGTGATTGTAGGGATAACTGATATATTTTCCTTAGATAAAGTGACATTTTTAACTATGATATTTAAAAGCTGGTTAGTTTTGCTATCCAAAAAGAAGCCACGTTTGCCAACTATTCTTTGGCTATCAACCTCTATAGTAACTTCAACAGCTAAAAATAAAAGAATGTTTTTTTGAAAACATGTTCTGTAAATGAATTTTAACATTAAAAAAAACCTATATATAAGTAAAGCTACATACGTAAAGCTGATGACATTCTTTTTCCATCATACTTTATATTAACTTTTAGTTCTATGCTAAAGTATTCATTAAAAAAAAAAAAAATTACAAAAGGAAAAAAAAAAAAAAAAGTTTCTGAAGCAAAATAGCAGGTTGAACATACCAATAGTATTTTTCTCCATTAGGTCCTAAGCAGTTTGAATTTTCAGGTTCAGCTGGTACTTGACTAACATTTGTTTGAAGTTTGTCAGATAAAGACACAACAGGTCTTGATCTAAGTAAATAAACACTTAAGATTAAAAATTTTAACTGCTACCAGCTATAAACTATGTAAATTTAATAGCAACATAATAATTTGAATCCTAAATACTTTATTTACCTCAAAAGAAATACCTTGCCACTATTGTATGCACCTATTGCAATATCTAAATTCAAAAAATCCAACAACTCATGTATTCCAACAAAGCAACAATGAAAAATCTTACAAACACTTCAAAGTGAACAGTTTGTATAACAATCTGTCAAAAAGCATTCGAAGATCTTCTAACATTACTAATCATTAAATAACTTTATAATGAAATCTTTTGCAAAAGTAGAAACTAAATCTTAAAAACTAATTTACATAGAGATAAAGTAAAAGTAATCATATTCAACATTAAAAATTGATCTTTGTGCACAGTTTATATGGAACGACATCTTTGTGCACAACTTATATGGAACAACATCTTTGTGCACAACTTATACAGAAAGTATTTTATAGTGGCTTTACAATGAATGGTGACTTGACAGTTTTACAGTTCATTATTTTCATTTTAAATATCAACCGATAAAATAGATAACAGATAAGAAAATTTATATTCAAAATTTGTGAATATTTATTATTAAGCTTCAATTTTCTGTATCTTTTAGGATTTAACTTTAATGTAGTTCATGAGATCTACATAAAATAATAATGGTACAGAAATCACAAAAACAAAATAAGAAATAGCTTGTTTAACCTGAATAATTATTTCCATCAACATCAAGTCCTTCAGATATTGAAGCACCAAAACCAGTTTCAAAATCAGAGAGAAAAGATGATGCATAAATAACCTAGAACAGTAAATTTTGTGATAATATAACTTAGGTAAATTAAAATAATAAAATGTATCAGGAAAATTACAAATGTTAAATAAAAGAATTTTTTTTTTATTGGTAATATTTTTACATTTTAGCAAAAGAGTGAGGTACATCATAAGCTAGAAAGAGACAAATGCTTGTTGAAGAACTGTACAATTCCAAATAAAAGTTACTTGACTTTGAGAACTCATAAAATTTCATTGATAGGAAATCTATATGTAAATGAATCGCTTCTCAAAAGAAATTTTTTTTTTGTTTTTTTTTTTTGATACATTAAATTAAGTATATAAACTGATAGAACAAGTCAGAGCTGTATATTACACCAACCAATAAATTTAATTTTTGCTCTAACATTACTTCAGTATTTGTATTACTAGAGCAGAATTTTGTGACTTTATAGCACTATAAGTACAGAGGCTTGCTTTGTGGTCACGCCAGAGCAAAAAAAAAAAAGAATCAAAAATCATTTAGGCTCTTATCAAAGCACAGTTTATAATATTTAAAACAAACAAACCTGGCTGTACTGAAGCAAAATCCCATTTGCACCACCATTGTATATATACACTGCACCCTTACCATCAGGACCACCACCGGGGGCTGCTATTGCAACATCTAAAAAAAAAAAATAATCCTATCAACTTTTAAACAATAGCTTGTTATTAAAAAATTTTTTTTTTTAAACTGGACTTTCTGGGAATTTTTCTTCTATACCAAAACATTTAAAAAATTACAAACTTTTTTCTACCTTGGTATCCATCATTGTTTATATCCCCTATTTTGGAAATTACAGAGCCAAATCTAGCTCCAATTCTTTTATCTGGATCTAAGTGGTCCTTCTGGAGTTCCAAACCATTCTATATAATGAAACTTAAGTTTATATTTTAAACCAATCAGAAATAAAAACTGGCTTTTCTAAAGAAATAACTTTAGGAGAAAAAAATTACTATAATTTAATGAATTACTTACAAAGATGGGTTTATTCATATAAATATAAACTCTTCCTTCATCAGTTATAGTGGAATACTGAGGTGATCCAACCAATAAATCATCTTTCCTGAACAAAACAACACAGACAGATTCGAATAAATGAAAACTTCAATTTTAATTAAAAACAAAACAGATTGCATAAGACTTGCATAATAATGGATTTTGTCAAACAAAAGCTTCTATATTTATAGTTTCAAATACAAATAAGTAAGCATTGCCAAATTTTTAAGTAGTGATACTTATCTATACTAAAATCCCTCCCCTAACTCTGGAGAGGGCTATCAAAATAATTAGTGGCAACATAAATGGTTTTAAATAGCAAACATGAAATAATGGTTTTGAAGAAAAAACAAGAAATATTTTTTTTATTCATGGCTGTTTAACCTATTGCACTCTGTTGGTGACTTTATTTTGATATGATAAATTCCTTTGTAACTCCATTGGCAACTATAAGCTCCCATACATACCTCTAATTATTTGAATACCCACTAGCATGATATTTTTATTTAGTACTAAATCTACCATTTTTACTTGAATTTAAAACAAGTATATCATAACAAAAAAAATATTCAGAGTTTAAAGGGTTAACATTTGCAAATCTAAAATATTAACACAGTATGATTATTGCATAAAAATCTTGTTTGTTATTCTATTTACCACTATATAATCATTAGATGTTATCAAAACAGTTCTGCAAATTGTGGCTTTAAAAAATGAACTACAAAACTCCTAAGTATTAATTTAAAAATTAATCATTAGTATGCCTCGAGAATGAGTGTAGATATAGATTTATTAGAATTAATTACTAACCTTACAACATTTTGATACTGTTTTCAGAAAATTGTTTTATTTTTAAAGCACTAGAATTTCAGAGATATCTTACCCATCATTATTAATGTCCAATGCACACACAGCAGCACCAAAATATGCACCAACCTATTTATAGTAAACTATTAGTAACTATAAAATTAAACCCATGAAATTTTGCACTTTACTATCTTGCTCTGTATTTTTGCTAAGTATTTTAAGACAAAACTACACTGGCGAGCAAAAAAAAGTGAACAGCGACTGCTTACGCATAAAATGAAAGAGCTCTGGTCAGAAACTCATACAAGCTTGTTTATTTTTGTTCGTACTATCAAAGAATTTACGTTTAACTTTCAAAGAAAGATGAAATTAAATTTCAACATGACAATGCTCCTTGCCATACGTCTAAACAAGTTAAAAAATGGCTCAAGGATAACAATATCTTCCTTTTTGAAAATTGGCCTGCCCAAAGTCCAGACCTTAATCCCATTGAAAATTTGTGGGACTATATGGATAAAGAGGTCCATAAAAATAATATTTCATCTTTGGATGATCTTTGGGCAGCCATAAAACAAGTTTGGGTTACGATACCTGACCGTTTGATAGCAAATTTAATTGAGTCGATGCCGCGTCGATTAAATGAAGTGATGAAAAATGGTGGTGGCCACACAAAATATTAATTTTTTTTTTCAAAATGAGTCGTATATATGTGTATGTATATGTATTTAATATAAGCGATATGTTATATTTTATGTATTATATTTTTAATTGATTAATAATACATAATTTACTGAAAAATTGTACTGTTCACTTTTTTTTGCTCGCCAGTGTAATATTTACTGATACTTTTGCTATAAAGTTTTAACAACAAACTACTTCAAGATAACATTATCAATTTTTTAAATTTATAACTTTAAATTGAATTGTACCTGTCCATCAGGACTTTCATAACTGCTTGTAAGGGTGAACCCGACATCACTCACTGTATATAAAATTACCTAAATGTAAAAGTAACCTAAAAATATAAAAGGTTTTATTAGCAGTAAAACTTAACTAGATGATAATTTCAACTCACCATTCCTTTAAGATTATTGGCCCTTGGTGCTCCACCAACAACATCTATAAAATCAAACCAACTTTATATTTTAAAACTTAACACATTTAAAAACTTAATCAAAAAAACCATTTTTTGATGAAATTATTTCTTAAAAACAATATTTGAAATGTCAGAATATCACCTCCATATTGGTTATCAGTGAATTTACCAGCCGCAACTGAATAGCCTAAAAACAAATTTCCTTAAATTTAATTTGTAACTTTTATAATAAACTTTTAGTAAACATTAATCTATAATTGGTCAAAAACTTTATAATCTGAAAATTGTAGTGTAGCAACTCATAAAAAATGTACCAAAAAAGTTTATTTTAATTGCAAACCCTTATTATAATTGCAAAGTAGATTCTCATGAAAGTAAGCTTTAACAATAGAGAAAATTTAAAAATAATTTATAATATTTCTTCTATATATACTAAACATGCTTTACAAATCTCGCTCATTTATACTGTATACTTTTCCAAAAATATTCCTCAAAAATCTTCATAAAAAACTGCTAACACATATTTACAGTTTTTTGGTTTTTAATGGTGAAAAATGTTTAAAGTTATTATCTCCTCGCCAGGGGCAAGGAGGGTTGGAGAGGGCTGGAACTTGGTTCTAGCCATAGGCACTTTGAACATGGAGTCTGGGGCAGTCCAAACCTGGCCTAAAACCTTCCCTGGGAGAAATTAGACCTGTGAGCAAAATTTGGTGAGGATCAGATCAAAACTGTGGATTTGTATAGTGCACATACACACATTCACACATAATTTCATCTTTATGCAGTGTATAGAGCCAACATATTAAATTAAACCCATCTTGTGGTCAATAATTTATATAGACCATAATGATCATGAAGATAGATTGAAAAAATTGTTATCAATTTTGGAATTAAATATTATAGAGGAAATAAACATAATATTGAAATAATGTTATGGTCATTTTTTTAGTCTTTGCTGCATTTCTGTTATATTCAAATAGTGAAATTTACTTTTAATTACTTGCCACTTTTTTTCTACATCATCTATAATAAAAATTAACTAAAGGTAAACTATTCAGATATTTTTATTGATAATCATCTAAAATAGAAATGAATGTGAAATTGCAGACTTTATTCATTTCTAGGTGCCATAATCAATTTCTTTTGTATACTAGATTTACAAAGAATTCCAAAGATATAAAATTAAAATTAAATCTTTAATACTCCAATATACCTACCCATCAAAGAGCTAACATCACTTAAACGATCATTTCCAGTTTTAAACTTTATTGGAGTAGAGTCAGAAGATCCTCCCATAAAAGCAAATAGCACACCTAAAAAATAATTTTTCTTGTAATGATTTTGAAATGAAAAAACTAGAAATTCTTTTACTTTATCAAAATTCAATTAAAGAAGATTAGAGGGAAATTTAAGGTGAGAATGCTGTTATCCATTCAGAAATCAAAAGATTGGACATTTTAACTAAAATAGTTTTGTGTTGCATATTTGCAACAAATGATTTGCTGATAAATGTTTTCGTTGTAAAGCTTATCCACAACATTAGGTGTTTTGAAATATGTATTTTACATCTTTTTTTTTTATTTTGATGCAAACTAACCACAGCAACATTTTCATCTGAATAATGGCAACTCATAATCAAACATGTATACATATTTCAAAACAAAACTTACCTATGGAGTTAACTGAACCAGGAGCTCCCATATAGAATGTAGGAGTATCTCCACCCATATATCCACCACTACTAAAACCTGACTGACAATATCCATAATAGGTATTTGATGTCAGCTCTGTAAACAGTATATACATATATATATATATATATATATATATATATATATATATATATATATATATATATATATATATATATATATATATATATATATATATATATATATATATATAAATTTAAGCATGTGTGTAACAGGATGTGTATACTGTTAACTAATAGCCTGCTAAAACATAGAGAGATAATATATACCATTCGCACATGCTGAACTTGTGTAGACACTTTTTAGATCTTTATCTATTACTGAACAACGCCCTCTATACCAAAGATTTATATTATTTTTACTATCAGTTTTATTTTCATGCCATAGTGGTGCACAACTCATTAAAAAGTCACCAATTTGTGACATTGAAAATCCCATCCATTGATTAAATCTTTGACTTCGTACACGTTCTAAGGTATACAAAAATATGTTATGTTGTGCTACCAGTTACAATAAATAAAAATGCTATCTTATTTAAGTGAATCAAACAATGAAGAGTATATTTACCAAAAAACTAAAAAAAGTATTTTTGAAATTATTTTGTTAATGAAAATTTTATTTACTAAAACTTTGAGTTTACCAGAATCTACTTGATCTTCTATTTCAACATTTAATTTCGAGCAATTATTTCTACTATCAACATCACAACTAAATACTGCTCCTTCAGCAAGGCTGCCAGTAAAAAGAGGGGCTGAAATAATCACTCTAGAAATAAACAATAAAAGAGTATTAGAGGAATGAGTCTTAACTATATAACAAAACTTGCCTTTGCATATGTAATATAATGGGATTCCAAAAGCTGAAAAATTATTTTAAAAATTAAATCTGTGATAACACTTGGTAGAACTTCCTGGATCCTACATCTGCATATGGCATGATATATTTTGTGCCAGAAAATACATCCTATGTCAAACAGTGAACTAGTTTTATATTTAATAGTATTTGGGAAAAGTGTTACAATATTGAATCAAACCCTCAGCAAAACATGTATGTATGTATGTATGTATGCATGCATGCATGCATGCATGCATGCATGCATGCATGCATGCATGCATGTATGTATGTATGTATGTATGTATGTATGTATGTATGTATGTATGTATGTATGTATGTATGTATGTATGTATGTATGCATGTATGTATGTACTAATTTGCATTCACAGAAATTAATTCTAAACAACTGTTTTGTTGATATTAAAAGTGATATTATGTTTCAGCAATTTTTTTTTTTCTTCAAGTTAACTTAGTGTTCTGTACCATTTATCCACAATGATGAATCAGTATATATTGCTCTTATATGGAAACAAGTCAAATCTACAGACTTGACTGTAATGCTTAATACTGTTCAATAAAAGAAAAGTTGTAGAAATTAGATTTAAAACATTTAATTTATATACGGGGAGATTTCTGACAGACTTTGGATATTCCTCCACTAGAGTTATACTTATAGATTCTAGTGCAATTCTTTAAAGTAAAGTTTTTAAAAAAGACTTTGATTGAGCATGTCTTTAATACAATTTCAATGACTTTATATCAGAACAAACTTAGCAGAATGTCTATAAGAACGTCAGTAAAACAATAGAGATTCAGTGTCATTAGAGTAAAATGATAGCAGCTAAAAGTTCTTAGAGAAACTTAAAATTCTTTTTAAGACATGTCAAATATTCGTTTTATTAATGTATTTTACTTGCATGCAATATTCATCGAATAAGTTCACATTGAACAAAAAATTTGTGTGGGTTTAGAAAAAAGGAGACGCAGTTTTTACCAACTGATTTAAACCTATACGCACGCAACATTAAACTTTATGATAAGATGCTTAAAGCAAGCGCAAAATATTGTTTACTTGTTTACTAAATCAGATCTTATAAAAAATAAATAGTAAAAATAAATTATGACATACTTGGGATTGTTTCTATTAAGAAGTGAAACTTGGTATCCAAAATAAGATGTATTATCTTGAATTGAGAAGTTCCAAACATTGCGAGTTTCCAGGTTAAAGCATAAAACCGTATTTAGTAAAGTACAAAAGAAAAGTTGCAACATTGTTGATAATCCAGTCTCCCAAGCTGTTTTAAATTTTTATATATGTTACAAAAAACTCAACCTGCAAAAAAATATTTAATGCCGGTAAATAAAACAAAAAATATTCGTAATATTTAAAACCATAAGTTTAGTTTTTTTAAAATGTTTTTTTATATGATTTATTTCAGATCAGATATTTTTAAACTTAATTTTTCATTTAAAGTAAGAAGTGATGTTAGTTAATTAGACATAAGCACACTTCGCGCAATACATATGGGAATTACGTAACAATTAGATCAAGCAGGAAATTGAAAATAGATTGTACAGCAAAAATAATTTTAACGTAATTGATTTCGCCAAAATAACGCCGTTTCATAAATACAAATGACGCTTTTGATAATTTGTGTTGATATTTCCGACGTGTCAATTCATTTAATAAATGTTTGGTTTTTCAATATCTAAGCATTTCAAATGTGCTTCTTTCTCTCAGCTTTCTCTGTGTCTACTCTGTGTTTGTCTATATATATATATATATATATATATATATATATATATATACACCAAAAAAAAATTTAAAAAAATACCCAATAAAAAAAATTTATTCGTAAAAAGACTAATATGAGTCAATAAATGATACTCTTTTACTCTAGTAATTGGAAAATAATTTAAAGCAGCAGAGAAATAACTTAATCAACAGTCTAAAAAGGTTTTTTTTCATATTCAAATATCGTTAATTAAGCTTTTATTCATTAAGGTTATTTAATTGTTTCTGATATTTCATCACCATCGTAACACTTCTTGCTTGTTGTCATAATGTTAACAAAAATATTAACTTTGTTAATATATATTAAAAATTTTACTTGAAAATGATTTAACAAGTCTGAGTTACATATTAAATTCGCTGATAAAATATAGCACTAGTAAAATAAAAATACATAAGTAAAAAATTATTTTTGTTAGATTTTAGAAAAATTTACGTCTCTTTCAATGCCCCACCCCCTCATATAGTTAGAATCTAATTTACCTTTATAAATGTTAATCACCATTAAGAAATGCATAAAATGATAGTTGATAAATGTTCCTGGATAATGAGTATCACATGCTCTAAGTAAAGATGGTTACTGTAAAATGTTTTTTAGATTTTCAAGTTTTTAATAATAACCGTAAGATTTCCTTTTAATGTTCCCCCTCCCCGCCGCCCCATTTTGGTTTTTATTAAAAGATATGCCGCCCGAATAACTTTAAGATTTATTGTTAATGCAGAACTAGAAATAAAAAAATTGTCTTTTTTTTTTTAATATGAAGATAAATTTAACAGGAGTTTTCAAGAAAATTAGAAATGAAGAACATTCTAGATTTTTTTTTTTTTTAGTTTAGAAAATATTTTTTTAATTAAGAAAATTTCATCTACATGCCTAGTTTTGTTTATATGAAAAAAAGTTGGAAACAAATTAGAGAATATATATATATATATATATATATATATATATATATATATATATATATATATATATATATATATGAAGAACCATTATTTCAACTATTCGATGAAGAACGTACCAGTACCATCCAAAAAGCAATACTTAAAATATTTAACGGAGAAAGTCGAGTTACTTATTAAACGTATGAGATGGAAGGCTTTGATTTGCGAAAACGATCCTAACCAGAAGCCTGATTACCATTATGATATCAAATCAAGAAAATCCCCACCACAGCACCCCGATCTTGTAAGTTTTGAAAATGATTTGCTGAAGCTAATAAAGAATATCTCATTTACTAATATTCAAAATGATTTTCAAAGACAATTGCACCAACGACATTGCAAAAGTCAAGTCTTCAAATAACTTGTTCATCTTTGCAGATAAAACTAGAAACATATATGAACTGGATAAGCCTTCTTATCAGAAACTTTATGCGGAAAACATTACTAAAATTTACAAAAAATCTGATATAACACAGTATAACAGTATTAATATAGAGGCTAAAAAAATTGCGAAAAATTTGGACATAGACGATAGAATAGAATGTCTAGCAATGAACTCAGCATTTATTACCCTAAAAGACCACAAGGATAATTTTGCCAACAATCCTCAGTGCCGTTTAATAAACCCCGCTAAACCAGAACTCGGGAAAATTAGTAAAGTTTTATTAGATGATATTAATAGCAGAGTGAGAAAGGCCACCCTCGTACACCAATGGCATAATACAAAAGAAGTAATAGAATGGTTCAAGTCCATACCAGACAAAAAATTATGTGCTTTTATTCAATACGACATTAACGAGTTCTACCCTTCTATTTCAAAACAATTACTTCATGATTCTTTAATTTACGCTAAGAAGTTCACCATAATTCTTGATGAATCAATCAACATCATCTACCATACCAGGAAAACTTTACTTTTCGCAGGAAATAACGTGTGGAGCAAAAAATCAGGCGACCCTGGTTTTGACGTTACTATGGGAAGTTTTGACGGAGCCGAACTGTGCGAGTTAGTAGGCCTATACATATTACATACTATTGCCAGTGAATACGGGCTCAACACCACAGGAGTATATAGAGATGATGGTCTCTGCTGGTTCTATAATATCAGCGGCCCTCAGTCAGAAAAAATAAAGAAAAATTTTGTCAACATTTTTAAAGATAAATTCAACCTTACTATTACTATTAAATCTAATTTAAAAATTGTAAACTTCGACACCACACTTAATCTCCTTGACAGTACTTTTCAACCTTACAGAAAACAAGGAGATAACCCTATGTATATCAACGTCAACTCTAATCACCCACCTAATATCATCAAATCAATACCGAATATGATTTCTTACCGCATCAGTAATATATCTTCAAATAAAGAGGTTTTTGATAGAGCCGCACCGTTTTATAACAACGCTCTCAATTCTTGCGGATTTAAAGAAAAAATATTTTTCAATCAAAACACGCCAAAACGTGATGCAGGATCTCGAAAACGAAACGTTATTTGGTTTAACCCTCCGTTTTCACTGAACGTTAGAACAAACGTAGCAAAGATATTTTTGGGTTTAATTGATAAATGCTTTCCTAAAGACCATAAATTCCACAAACATTTTAACCGGAACAATGTAAAAGTTAGTTACAGCTGCCTCCTAAATATTAAGAAAATTATTACTGCTCATAACAAAAGAATTCTATCTGTTACTACTGACAATAATAGCCAGTCATGCAATTGCCGACAAACCGCCTCATGCCCACTAAATGGAAAATGCCTTAAGAAAAACCTTATTTATATTTGCAACGTAAAAACTCAGCAGCAAGAAAAGGGGCATTATTATATTGGGCTCACTGAAAAAACCTTTAAAGACAGATGGTATAAGCATAGGAATTCTTTTCGTTATGAAAGTAAGGCAAACTCCACCGAACTTTCTAAATTTGTATGGGAGTGCAAAAGTAAAGGTTTAGAACCCATCCTTACGTGGAACATTCTCGATCAGGCAGAACCATTTAAACCTGGTGGCAATTACTGTAATTTGTGCTTGACCGAAAAGTACCACATTATTACCTCGAAACTAGACTTGCTCAATAAACGAAGCGAACTAACATTAAAGTGCCGCCATGAAAATAAATTTTTAATAAAAAACTTTAATGCCATCATAGCAGACACTCCATAGCACTTTTTTCGTATTTTTCGTATTTTTTGTCGTTACGTTTTTTAACGGTTTTATAACATCTGATGATCGCTATTGCGTGAAACTTTAAGTAATGTAATATAAACCAAGCTAATTATTTAGTTTATATAATAACAATAATAGTATATATAAATATATATATATTCTCTTATCTATTTTTAAGTAAAATAATAAAGCGGAGTTTCCAAAGAAGATCACCTAAATGAACATAACATTTGAAGCTTATAATTTTTTTGTTTTTGTGGTATTTAAAATGTAAATGTGATTAGCTGAACGGTTTGAAAATATTCAAGTAAAGATCGCCTAAGGAGTATTTTAGTAAGAAAACTTATTCCATAAAACTATAATTTTTCCTCATTAACTTTTTTTTACAGAGAAAATTATATTGGTGCTATAAATATAAAGATAGACGCAATTATTGCAGAGTTTAGGAAGGGCACTGCATTTACCAATAATTAATTACAACAAGTTGTCATTTATATAACTATAGTTAGTAATGTTTATGTTAAAAAAATTCTTGAAACAATGTTAGGGAGGAGGGGGAGGAGGGGGAGGAGGGGGAGGAGGGGGAGGAGGGGGAGAAGGGGCGTCACTACGGTCAAACGGACGACACGAAGATACGGACAACATTTTACTAGGATGGTGTTGGACCAATTACAAAATTTGATTCAAGAGTGAATGAGCACATGTATTAAAATATTTTCAAAAAATACATGGAGTCATTTTCAGATGAAAACATGCCCTTGAAGCGAACATTTATATTTCGGGTTTAATGATAAAGCGGTTTTATGATCACTCTATCGCTGTTTTAAAGTGGCCCACCCTGAGTCTTGATCTCTATTCTTTTAAGAACATTTGGAATGATGCTGAGAAGAATGTAGATATTAAAAAATCTAAAAGTTTTAATGAATTAGGGGAAATAGTAATGAAAAGCTGGTATTTGATCCCTTCATCTCGTTGCTAAACTTCAGTTTACCACGTCGTTTTTATAAAGAAGAAAGGTTAGAAAAATATAAAAAAAGAGAAAGCTATGGCTGTTGTATAAAAGTTCAAACTCTTTATTGAACAAATGCATATCTTTTCCTGTAACTTATTTCAAATACATGATATATTACTTTATTTGTCTGATTTTTTTATTTTGAGATTTATGCATGATATTTATGTTTTTATGTGCGTGTTTGAAATTCAGGAAATTAGATTTTAAAAATGAAACCTGAAGAACTACATTAGATTAAAATGAATATGAGTGTTATATTTCGAATAGTTTTTAAGTGAAGACTCTATCATGCTTTCTTTATGAAATATTTGTGTCTTGTTTAATCAAAGTATTGAAAATACAGCCATTTTAGGAGTAAGCGCCAAAAAATGAAAAAAGATGCGGCTTTTGATTCATTTTTTAACAGTTTCTCTCTCGCGTCAACCTATTGGAAAGTGTTGTTAATATGAAGCTTGAAGTAAAAGTCAAATCAGCTAAAAACTTCTAAAAATGTACACTTATATATCAAAAAAGTTTTAATTTTTAAGACTATATCGTGGGTTTAGAGGTAAAAGTCACTAAGTATAGTTTTGATGACAATTGACTTAAACATCACTAAGTGAATGCTTTTTAATGGCGCAACTCTTACCGGAAAATATTCCAGTAACTTGGTAACGCATATTCAGAGAATACATAAAGACACACACAAATGTTACACGGGTTAAAAGAAAAAACGAAATGCATGGTTGGACAAAGAAGGGTCTCACAGCATCGTTCTTTGGAATATCTGTTTTTTTCTATGACACCACCATTTATAAAACACGAAATGCTTTCCTAAATTTGATGGAACTCCAAAATCCCCACACGGGTGAGATGCTTGCCGAATGTTTAAAGAAATGTGTTGACCAATGAGGTATTAAAGAAGATCAAGTTATGTTGATTGTTTCAGACAATAGGTCTAATATGCTTAAAACCATCAGCCTATTACAAGAATTTCATGCAGCCAAGAAATCTGACGAATCTGAATCTTACAAGTTTGAATCTAACGAGTCTTAACATGAAACTGATGAAGAATGGATCCAGTCTCAGTCATAACAAACTGATTTATTCCTGCGAGATCATATTCCATATCGTCGAAAATGTCAAGATATTTGGCAAACAAAAGGGGTGATGATGCGCTACCAAGTAATAGCATGCTCTTTTAGAAACAAAACAAAAGCAAGTATAGCAAGATTGAAATGTTGGCTGAAGATTTATTATCCGCCCCAGCATCACAGGCGTTTGTAGAAAGGATTTTTTCACTTTGTGGAATTTTAACAGTTGGTTGCCGCAATCGAATGAAAAAATTGTTAGAGATAAGAATTTTTATGAAACTGAACAAAAACTTGTAATTATAATTCAATCAATTTTTAAATTTCAAAAAAAATCTTATTACAACTCAATTGAATTATTGAATGACTATTTTATTACTTTTTGTACGCATTTTTAGATTTTTTATTATTAAGTTAAAAAATATTTTAAATATTTTTCTTGAAACTTATGTATTACATTATTTCTTGAAATAATGATAGGGGAGACCGGGGCTAGTTGGCAGTAGGGTTAATTTGACGAAATACGTTTGTCTGCAGAGTCCTTTATCAAAAAGCCTCATTAAACTCAGGGAACCTTCCTAATTGATCATTTTATCTAGGGTCCTATAAAAAAAAAATACATAACTATTCCAGTCACTATTGATTTACTATTATCAGTCAGGTTTTTTTTCAATAGTTGCCGTTTTTCAGGATCTATTGGCCTGAAAACCACGCCATGTCCAGCGATTTTATCGACCATGGCAGAACCGGCAGAAGAGCCTACACCAGCAAGAAGCCCAGTGGCGAGAGCAGGGGCAACTCTTGTGGCGAGAGTGCTTCCGAGCATACCGAGCAAAGGGAGTAACGCACCGATAAATCCTCCTTCAATTTTAGAGTTGTGCATGAGTTGTTTTTTGCTTAGTTTAAGTGTGACACCGGTGCCATTGGTGTAGGCTTTTCTAATTTTGTTCAATTGTGAGTTTGTGACTGCGAGAATGTGATTTCCGTCCAAATCTTGATGAGTGAGTTTTATACTGACGTTGGTTTTATCTTGAATGGCTTTTTTAATTTTGTCAGCTTGGCCTTGTGAAATGCTTAATCTAATTTTTTGATAATTGCTCATTTTTTTAGCAAAGGAAAATTTTTTTTTCGGATTACCGATCGAAAGAGCTGCTTGTGTAAAGATCGGACAGCACTGAGGATATTCTTTCTCTGATGTGATATCTGACGATGATGTCTTCTCCTCTAAAATAGATCAAGTTTCCATTTTGGTCAACAATTTGCGTTTCCATTCTTGAAATTTTGCTTACCACAATGGGAAGGTATATCAAGTGAAAAAGTTTTTCAACAATTTTATAGCCAGGTTCAACCTGTGGATAAAAAGAGTAAATGTTGTTTGTAGTTTTTCCATCTAAATAAGACGAGCCGATAATGTCGTTGGTAACTCGGATTACAGCTGTATCTTCAATTCTTACAATATTTTCAGACTCGTAAGTGTCGATCACACTTGCTACTTTATTGGGATTTGAAGGATTTTCTCTTTTTTCAACGTTGGTGCATTTATTTTTGTCGAATCCAAGGAGCGTAGCTAAACTGTTATTTGGTTGGTCCTGGCTTTCCTAATTTTAATACGAATTTCAATGTAGACTCGTTTGCTGTAAGAATGACTCCATTTTCTCTGTACAAATTTCCAACTTGCTTTTTCATTTCATCTTGAAGGTATTTGTCGAGCTGATTTATATCATAAGCTCCATCTTTAACGTAAATGGTGTAACTGTTTGAGCCAGCGTTCGGACTGTATCTGAAAACGTTATTTTTAGAGGTGATGTTTGGGTAACTGCGATAGGTTTCGAGTCCCACAAGCGCCATTTCGTATCTTTTGTTTAAATCCAGCTTGATGGGTCTTTCAAAGTATGTTTTGATGGAGTTGTTTCCTCTGGTGGATGTATCGTTTTTCAATTTTGCAAGCAAATAAAATCCTGACATGTTTTTTATACATTTGGAAAATAAAAATCGTCAAATCCGCTTCTGTATTTTCCATGGTCCTTTTTGGAGGATAAATCAATGACGGCAAATCCGTGAGGTTGAGACCAGCAATATCTGCAAAACTTTTTAAATTCTTCTTTTTTCATGTCGCTTGAAACGTGGTCTTGATAAATGTGGTCGACGTTTTTTTGATCTTGCGGAAAGAGGCAAATAAAGTTGGCATTTTCTCTGATGGTTTGTCTGGGTAGCATGAAATAATTTTGAGCGAGGTAAAAGCAGTTGACGTTAGAGTGTCTTCCTCGGATGTAATATTTTTCGCATTTGTTTTGTTTGGTCAGTTGCAAATTGTCAAAGATCATTAAATTGTTTTTGGTTGAGTCGATATGTTCAGGTTCGGGAACGTCGTCAGCAGTATCGAAAAATTGGCACTCAATGTCTGTTTCTCCGTTCCATTTTTTTGAAATTTCTTTAATGACGGCTTCGGGATTCGCGTTTTTTTTTTCGATTTTGTTTTGAATGTTGAACAATTCGAGAATAATTTCTTTTGGCAGTTTTTTTTCAAAGGTGCTTTTGAGTATTTTGTATTCAGGTTGGAAAAGAGATTTTCCAAACACTTGCAAGCGGTTATAATCCAGCCATCCCGGTCTTAGCAGCAAATTTAAAAGTAAAGTTGTTTTTCCGCATCCTGACTTTCCAACAATGATTCCTCTTATACTTCTTGGCAAAAGCGCGTTGTTGTTTCTTTTGCTTTTACCGATATTCCATGACAAATCAATGACTTCCATTTTTTTATATGAAAAGATTTTATTTTAGAAAATTTAATTTTCCAGAGATTCGCAATCGAATTTAAAAAAATTTTTTATATATGTAAAATGTACTGCGTTAAATGCAAAAGAGAAACGGAGACGATTCACTTGAAAAACGAAGTGTCTAAAAACAACAGAAACATGTTGAAAGGGAGTTGTGATTCTTGTGGAACGACAAAATGCAAGTTTGTTCCATTGACAACGAAAGGAGGAGACTTGGTGGAATCGATTAATAAACTGTCGAGTAAAATCAAGCTTCCGTGGGCAAAATTTCCAGGAGAAATGCACATTCCGGGAATGAACTTTGCAGGGCCGGGAACAAATTTGGACAAAAGACTGACTTCAATGGATATGTATCAAGAATGGAACAAGCCAGTGGACATAGTGGATAATGCAGCGTATCACCACGATTTGGCTTATAAGTATTTTAACGACAGGCAAAACAGAAGTGTAGCAGATCAGATGATGCTTAAAGAAATGAATTCAATACCCAATCCCACTCAAAAAGAAATCAATGAAAGAAAACTCATTACACCGGTGATTAAAGCCAAAGCTAAATTTGGATTGGGTGTTGGTAAAAAAAAAATCGTCTGAAATGGAAGGATCAGCTTGCAGAGGAGCTTCATAAACCGGTAATTCACTATTTTAAAAGAAGAAGGGTGATTGTGAATGACATCGATGAAATATGGGCTGCAGATTTGGTAGACATGCAATCGTTTTCAAAATTCAACAACGGCGTAAAATATTTGCTCATGGTGATTGACGTGTTTTCAAAGTATGGATAGATTGTTCCATTAAAAATCAAAACGGGTCTTGATATGGCTGAAGCGTTGAAAAAAAATATTTGAAAAAAGAAAGTGTTCCAAATTGTGGGTGGACAAAGGAAAAGAATTTTATAACAAGCATGTGAAAGCGCTTGGTGTGCAATTGTATTCTACTGAAAACGAGGAAAAAAGTTGTGTCATTGAGCGATGGAACAGAACGATGAAAGAGAAAATGTTTTTCAGCTAACAACACTAATAAATACATTGACGTTTTAGATGAAATGGTGAAAGATTACAACAATACAAAGCGCTCTTCCCTTAAAATGACACCAGTTCCATGGGTGACAAAGTGCGAATCACTAAAAAGAAGTCTAATTTTGAAAAAGGGTATACGCCGAGATGGACTGAAGAGGTTTTTACGGTGTCAAAAGTTCAGTACACAGATCCGCCCACGTATAAAATCACTGACGCTAACGGAGAAGAAATTCAAGGCACTTTTTACGAGCAGGAAATGCAAAAGACCAATCAAGACATATTTAGAATTGAAAAAATCATTCGCAAAACAAAGAGAAAGTTGTTAGTTAAATGGTTGGGATATCCAGATTCGTTTAACTCGTGGGTGGATAATAAAGAATTGATCAGTTTGCTTTCGAGTAATATAAATCATTTTCTTTCCCATTAAAAATGAGTAAGATGATGGTTTTGTTTGAGCCTTTTATAAATGAATACCTTAAGACGGAAGATTACGAAGAGGGGTATTCTTATACGCCTTATGAGGAGAGATATCATTATAGATTTACAGTTTTGAAAATGATTTGGATTTCACCATTATTCGTCGAAAGGATGAATTTGAATTGAGAATAACGTGCGGAAGGATTCATTTTGAAAAAAGAGGCATTATGAAAGAGGATATATTCGAGTATGCTCGCAGAAAAATAAATAAAGTCAAAAAGCAGAGTAAAATATATGAAGAATTTTCCATGGATAATAAAATGATATAAAAATTTTTCTTTTCTTTTAAAAAAGATGAATTTTGTGACGATTGAAAATTTTGATGAGAGTAAATTATCGGTTGGAGAGGTTTACGCAGCCACAAAGCCAATTCAGTATCAAAAGATTCCGCTGTATTATGAGTATGAGACTGGAAAAGGTCCTTTTGTGTTAAGAACTCCCGTTTTGTTTTCGCTGGGTGTGTTTGAAAGCCGCAGTTTAGAAACGAAAGAGCTGACGGGATATTCCATGTCTTTTATTGCTTTTGATGATAAAAAGGGTATGACAGCAGAAGAGGAAAAGTTTATGGAGGTGACTGAAAAAGTATCAAAATTTCTTCGCGAGCAAGTCATCAAAATGACGCCTTTGTTGAAAAAAGGAGAAAGAACAAGAAAAATAAGCACTGAAGACTTGTCTATTTTCAAGCACAAAGGATCAGGCTCTCCTATTTTTTTCGGAAAGTTGTTTACAAAAGAAAAGAACATCACTTCTTTGTTTTACAAAAAGGGATCAAAAGGGGATAAAAAGATATTAAAAACGAATCCTTTGGAATACGTTCGTCAAATGTGTTTTGCTTTTGTCTCTTTGCGGATTGAAGATGTTTTTATCGGCTCGCAGATCGAGTCCATTCAAGTTAAGCTTCCAGAAGTGGTCATCACTAAAAATGCGCCTTCATTTCAAAGTATTATGGACGATTTGGATTTAGGAGAAGTAGAATCTGATGAAGACTTGTGATCTTGTAAAATGATAGATCTTGTAAATTTTTCAAATTTTTTAAATTTTTAATCGAATTTAAAAATGATCAATGTCGAAGGAATTGAATTGCCAAACGAGGCTTTGACGAACTTTCAATTGATAAAAGCTGTAAAAAAGCAAAAATAAGAAACTTTCGGGGTGTTTTTGTCAGAGACGAATTGCCTAAAAAACCGAGAAGAAAAGAATGCGGGATTTTGAATACGGGGGATTCGAACACGGGTGGATTTAATTGGGTGTGCTGGTATAAAGACGGTGACAAAAAATACAGTTTTGATTCTTATGCTCAGCCTCCTCTTGTCGAGCTGGTTGACTATTTTAAAAGCCCCGTCCTTTACAACAGCGAAAGGGTGCAGTTTGGCGATACTTCTTATTGCGGTCACTTGTGTCTTTACGTTTTAAAAAAATTGGATGAAGGAAACGACTTTCAAGACGTTTTTAATACCTTGTGGTGAAAAATTCAACGAATTTTTCAGGAAGATGCAAGAGAAAAATAAAAATCTAGCTCTTATAAAAAATGATTGACAAATTTAGTAGAACAGAATTGGGACAGTATTTAAACAATCCCTATTTAACTACATCAAGCGATCTGTATGTCAGAACAGAATCAGAGAAATTATCGCTCAGCCGAATTTGACAGCGTTAAATTACAGACACATTTGCCCCCTTTTTGTTTTTGATGTGAGCAAAAGGATGAAGTATACGAAAAAAGATTTGAAAAATTTGCTGATCGAAAAGGGAATTTCCAAAACGTCGAAAAGTAAAATGGGGTTGATGATGATTGCGGTTGAAAACAATTTGATCGACAAAAATGTGTTGATGGAAAATGTGCCTGTCGTAAAAGACTCTAAATATGAAAGGCTTCGTTTGATCAGAAACAACCCCGTGGCTGTAAAAATGACCCATTCTGAAACGGGTGAGGTGATCGAATATGGGTCTCTTTACAAAGCGATGAGAGAGACGGGGCATGGCAGCAAATATTTGGAAAATCTAAACGACAAAGTGGACGAAAATGGATTTAAAAAAGAAATTCTTAAATAAAAATGTCTTTTTATCCGTTTTTTCTGGAGTGTAGCAAGAAAGAGTCTGATGGGATAAAGAAAAAGAAGCTCGAGGTTCTTGCGTTTGGAGATTGACGCGATTCTGTTTGCGTGACAGAAAACGGGATTTTTGCGTGACTAAAAACAGGAAAATTCCTGAAATTTACAGCGAGAAGGAAAGAAACAAGCTTTACAAACTTTTGTGGAGAGGCGAAGAGGAGGAATTTTCGCGAATGGAAAAAGAAATCAAAGAGCACAACAGAGAATGGAACAATTTGAAAAAGGGAGAAAAGCTAAGAGCGATCGACAGACACGTGCTTCGTTTGGACTAGGATTTCGAGGAGAAGAAAAGAATTTCTGGAAAACTGAACAACGCGCTCGACATTGTGTATAAAAATTTCGAAATTACAAAAATCTTTGACTTTTCGAAGGATTGAGAAAAGTTGTTGAAAATGAAAAAAATTGAATTTGAGTTGAATAAATTAATTCATATTTTAAAAAGATGGAGATTGATGAATCTGACGAGATTTTTATTGATAGATCTGGCCATCGGAAAAAGTTGCTAAAAGAAAATGGCATTATCAAAACGTCAGACACTTTGGTGGCTTTGACACTGATCGCGGTTGAAAACAATCTGATCGATAAAGGCGGATTAACGGAAAATGTGAAAGAAAAGAGACCTGTCGGAAGACCTAAAAAAGTAAAACCACCAAAAGTAAAAAAGCCCATCTAAAAAAATTGAAAATGAGTTTAAAAAATTTTTTCTTTATATAAAATGAGTAGTAAAGCATCGAAAGATAAAAAAGTCAAATCGCTAACAAAATTGTGAAGTGAAGCTAAAGCACGAGCGATAAAAGGTTATACAAAAATGACCAGAGAAGAGCTTGTTAAAGCCGTAAAAAATACAAAGCCTATAATCGGTACACAACCTGTAACACGTCGAAGACTAACGACCGCTGCAAGATCTCTTCCGATTGTTCAAAGTCCAGTTGTTGTAAGACCAATTCTTGCTCCACATCCTGTTTCTGACGACTTGATTTCATTCGGACCAGCTCTCTTGCGAAATCTGATGACTAAAGCCAAACAATCGCGTCATATTTTTGACGAGCCTGTTGCCGATTCAACGAACATCATTACACCAAGACCGGTTCCTGCGAAAAGACCTGGTTTATTTTCAAGGATGACAACGGCTGCCATAAATGCGGTTACTAATGGTTTTAACCACGTGCTTACAGCCATTGATCCACATGTTCCAGAGGTAGTAAAGAAAACAGTGAGTGATGTAAGAAATGGAGTCGAAAAAATAATAAAGTCTCTCAAAGACATTGTATTCGGAAAACCGCAAATAAAGTTTAAATTAACCAATCACGCGCTGAGACACATCACCAAACAATTTTCTTATACTCCTGAAATAAATTATCAAGACGTTTCTGCCTTTCTAGACTTGGTAAAAGAACCCGCTATAAAAGTCATGGAAAGAAATACAAAAACGAACCTTGTTTTGACGTGCGAAATGACGCGTGTGAGCATTTCAACCGGACAAGAAACCACTCGCACTGTCTCCTTTCCTTCCAATTATTGAATTGTGCTGGAGGCTACAAATCAAAGAGAGTTTTATGACACAAAGAAAGAAGAAGTCCTGGAAAAAATCGTTAATTACAGCAGGGAAGGATCGAATTGGAAAGTGTCCACCATTTTGAAAATGGATATTAACATGATCGATTACAACCCCCTCAGCGGTTCGTCATGGATCGATCTTCCCCCTGAACTGAAAAACAAAAAGGCAATTACCAATATGGAAAACGAAGACAATCAATGCTTTAAATGGTCTGTCACCAGAGCGTTAAATCCAAAAAATAAAAACAATGAAAGAATTGACAATGAGCTCATTGAAAAATCGGAAGAGTTGGAATGGGGAGGAATTGATTTTCCTACCAAGCTCAATAAAATCGACAAGTTTGAAGATAACAATGAAGAAATTAGCGTGAACGTTTTTGGGTATGAAAACAAAAACCTTACCCTTTACGAATATCAAAACATTACAATAGACCCAAAGAAATCGATTTGCTGCTCATTTTAAACGAAGATACTGACCATTACTGTCTCATTAAAAGTTTCAGCCGATTTGCCTCCTCTTCAGTATCGAAAGGTAAAAGAAAACAATATTTTTGCAGAAATTGTCTACAATGTTACGACAAAGAAGAAAAGCTTCAAAATCATAGAGGTGACAGTTATAAACACAGCTCGACCCGAATCGAACTTCCTAATAAAGGAACAAAAATTCAGTTTACCAATACAAACAGGTCAATGAGAGTTCCGTTTGTGGTGTATGCCGACTTTGTAAGTTTCATCAAACCCGTTAATTTAGATGGCGAGTATGATGATAAAATGTCTTACACCAAGAAATACCAAAAGCACGCTCCAAGCTCCTTCTGCTATTTCATCAAGTGCTTTGACAAAACCGTTTATAAAGGAAAACCCATCACGTACACAGCAGAAAGCGACGATGGCGACGTTGCGCAAAAGTTTGTAAACAGTATCGAAACAGACCTTAAAAAGATTTTCAACGGGATTGATTTTAAAAAAGAAATGATTGTGACTAATGAGGATAAAAAGAATTTTGAAGCTGCAACAGAATGTTATATTTGCGGAGAAGATTTAAAAAATGACAAAGTGCGTGATCACTGTCACATCAATGGAAAGTATCGAGGAGCTGCTCATAAAAAATGCAACTTGGATTATCAAATTCCAAAAGTCATACCAATCAATTTACACAATTTGTCCGGTTACGACAGCCACTTGTTCATCAAGAAATTGGCTGGAAAACTAAGATGCATCCCCAACAACGAAGAAAAATACATCAGCTTCTCAAAAGAAATCAAAGTAAGAGAATTTATTGGTAAAGACGGTAAACCGCATGAAGTTTGGAGAGAATTACGATTCATCGACAGCTTCAGATTCATGTCCTCCAGTTTAGACAGTTTGGCTAAAAATCTAACCAACGACCAATGCAAAAACGTTCCTGAATATTACTCTGGAAAGAAGTTTGATTTATTACGAAGAAAAGGAACTCAACGATAAAGGTATAGAAGTTGAAGACTATGCGCATGGTCAAACTGTTTGGAATGAATTTGGCTGTATAACGTTTAAAGAATATCACGAGCTGTACAACGTTTCAGACGTGTTGATACTAGCAGATGTATTTGAAAATTTCAGAGACGTATACATAAAACATTTCAATCTCGACCCTGCTTGGTATTACATCTCTCCAGGACTAGCAATAGACGCTTTTTATAAAACGACTGAAGTAAAATTGGAGCTTCTGAGCGATCCTGACATGCTTCTCATGTTTCAAAAAGGAATACGCGGCGGAATCATCATGATTTCAAACCGGCTTGGAACTGCAAATAATAAATTAATGGGCAATTCTTACGATCCCACCAAAGTGTCTAAATTCATCCAGTACTCAGACGCTAACAATTTGTACGTCTGGGCTATGAGCAATAATCTTCCCACTGGCGGCTTTGAATGGATGATTGAAGACGAAGTTTTAAATTGGAAATCCATGCCTTGTATTTTAGAAGTTAATTTGGATTACCCCGAACATCTTTACGACGATCACAACGATTACCCTTTAGCCCCTGACAAAATGATCATCAACAAAGTAGAAAAACTCGTTCCAAATATAAATCCTAAAAAGAATTACGTCGTCTATCACGAAAACCTGAAACTGTATGAACGATTAGGAATGGTCATTACAAAAGTACACAGAGGTATCAAATTTGAAGAAAAACCTTGGATGAAAAAATGCATCGACCACAACACCAATTTAAGACCAAAAGCTTCAAACGATTTTGAAAAGGAATTTTTTAAACTCATGAACAATTCAGTCTTTGGAAAAACTATGGAAAACATTGAAAATCATGTAGACGTCAGACTCGTCACTAAAGAAAAAGAAGCCCTAAAATTGTCAAAAAGACCCAATTTCAAAAGTCGCACCATTTTTGATAAAAACTTAATCGCAGTACACATGAAGAAAACAAAGTTGGTTTACAACAAACCCATTTATTTAGGAATGTGCATCCTGGACATAAGCAAAACTTAAATGTTTGAACACCATTACGACTACATTAAACCAAAATATAATGACCGATACAGACTCACTCATTTACGAAATAGAAACAGAAGATTTTTATGAAGACATTGCTGGTGACGTCGAAAGCAGATTTGACTTCGAGCGAATTCGATAAAAACCATCCTGCCATTAAAAACGTTGGTTTCAAAGTTGGCGTTAACAAAAAGATCATCGGAATGTTCAAAGACGAAACCGGAGGAAAACAAATTGAAGAATTTGTTGGGCTTCGACCGAAACTCTACTCTTACAAGATTTATAAAGAAGAAGATGGACATAAAAAATTCAAAGGAGTCAAGAAAAATGTTGTTGATAAAAAAATAAAACATGAACATTACAAAGACTGCTTAATAAATAGAAAAGAAATCTTTGCAAAAATGAACATCATTCGGTCATATAAGCACGACATCTACACTGAAGAAATCAACAAAGTTGCACTCAGCGCTGAAGATGATAAAAGAGTCATTTTAGAGGATAGAATTAGCACTCTGTATATAGGACACTACAGATTACCACCACCAGCACAACAACAATAAAAAGAAAAGAAAAATTATATCATTACAGCGACAAGAAAATTTTATTATATCTTATTTTATCAGATTGCGACAAGAAAAGAAAAAAATTTATATCTTATTTTTTAAAACAGATTGCGACAAGAAAATATTATTACAGCATTTCAGAAATAAAAAAAATATCAAAAAAGGTAAGTCACGCAAAAAACCCATCAAAATTAACGCGCTTAAGTATGGAAAAGTATCAATGAGCCAGAACCCGCATTTCTCTACTACTATAGAAAAATTAATTGATTTTTATAAATTTTTACTCACTAATACGTTAATAATCTTTTTTATAGTTTGCACAAACTTACTCCAGGGTGGGGTAAGTTTTTTTTTTCTGAGGCCCCGGAAGGTGCCATAATATTAAATTGTAAAAAGTAAAATGAATTATTCTGCTAGCAGATTACTTCCATTTTATTTGATGAAAGTTAAGGATTTATGGCAGTTTTAGTTGAAATTTTGTTATTTTTTTGCTACTTATTGCTCAAAACGTTACCGATTACTGTGATATTTGGCCATCGTTTTCAAAATAATGGTTACATGCGTGTTCTACTATGTAATACCAACAACTTTTATCATAGCTATTTAATTGGTGCATGTGACGTTTCATGGTATAGACCAAAATATTAATTTGTTATTTAAAGCGTGGTTTGACTTGGCTTATACCTTGACCAATGTTGATAAAAATCTTGATGAGCAGTTTCAACTGTTTGTTCACTATAGGGCCCCAGAGGGGATCCTTTGTTGCTGATAAATTCCTTGATGTCGTAGAAGACGATGTGAATTTTAGGTATTACGCTTGCACCAGTTATCATAAAGTAACAACTTTTTAAAATTTTCAATACTTTCAACAAAGTCCGGTTGTTAGATGAATCCAAACCAAGCCTTAACAACTAAGCGGAAACTTTTGAATGCTTCAGTTGTATGAAAGATATTGGGAACCAAGTTTGTATCAGCAAGTTGCTGCAGCACATCCACATTTTTAAGAAGCTTTCTACATTCGTTTCCGTTGAACTGGCCCACATAGTATGGGCTCAGTTAAATGTGGAGGGCAGCTGTATCAACAATGAAGTATCAACAATCCTTAGAGAAAAGTTGAGAAAACCTTCGCCACCATCATTTCCGAGCTTAATAAAATAGCCACCAGAAATTTTATGAGATTGAATAACATGATTCACAAGACTGAATAAACCATTGCGAAAGCTTTAAAGGCAGGCAGTGTGCAACAACCCAAACTGTACCAGAATCTCCTTTTTCGTTAGGGATTTTTAAGTCGCTGCAGCTGAAGAAATCACTTAAGTGTTGACTTGCTGTTAGGAAACTTATGTAAAAATTTGACTCGACCATCTTGCTGCTTGATGTTTGGTTTACAGCTCTGACCAGTTTTCTTAATCCGTTGTTTGACAGGCCCGTATTTAATTGTACATTTACAAGAGCTAGAGTGATCAGTTTTGGATCGCTTGATGGTGGCTGAGCACTACTTTGACCTGAAACCAAAATATGCATAATTTATGTTCATAATAAACTTTGTTCAGAAAGTTAGTGTAAAACTTTTAAATTATTTGTTTTTAAAGAGATTAGAAACTTGTCAAAAGTATACTTCCAAGAAATCTACCTAGTCTCATTTCTTAATAGTAAAAACTTTCTTTCAATATATGTATGTTAAACTATTTAAGCATAAATATTTACCTGGAGTAATTGTAAGTGGAGGCCCGCCGGATTCTTTAGCAAGTCGAATAATTCTTTTCGGGAATAGTTCTTTGTTGAAAATAACTCGAGATGTAATTTTTTCGGCTGCTTAGACACATTTTGCTGCTAAAGATTGAAGGTTTACCCTGTACTTTATTTGAGAGCATTGGTGGGACAAACCTTTTCCTAAAGGGTCGAGGCATGTGCTGCAACGCACACATGGTTCTTTCTCAATGGCGGTTTACTCTTCAAAAAGATGTTTTTCTTGCAGCTTTAAACAAACAATTTGGCAAATTAGGCAATAATACATCTTGCCTCTTGTCTCAAGTCTCACTTGAATTAGCTTGAAGTCAAACAAAGTGGGGAATGCAACTTCTTTCTCCTCCCCAGTAGGCACACTACGTTGAAACAACGTTGAAATAATGTTGGTCAACGTCAATCAACGTTATTTCAACATTGTTTCAACGTTGTGTACCTGCTGGGTCTTGTCTCCTGCGCAAAGTAGTTGTGCACAATTCGCATAGTCCTTCTGGTAACCGAGAATCACTGATAGTGATCTTGGTCTTATACAGTTGGCATATTCGATCTGCTTGGAAAACAGCTGTCTTAAACATTTTTTCAGACATAGCAAGCACACAAACTTTCGATTTTCATCATGAATCTTTGCTTGATTTGGCATCGTGTAACTTCACTAAATCAAGCTCTGCCTTTTACAAAATTTAACCTAAATTTATATTGGATAGCAATCCGCTTAACATACTAATAATTATCAACATACTTATAATTATCTATATCAATTATACTTGTCACACTTAATGACAATTTAGAAGAGTTCTTATTTGATGAGACAGTCCTACAAACGATTTTTACTGCTCTTTAAAGGACTACTCTGCCCTTCATAACATTTCTCTCTTCAAAGATTTCATTGCAATTTTAGAAAACTTTTGACAGAGTTTTTCTCCTTTTGTGCTTCTGCAATAATTTTGATAAAGTTTTTCAAATATTGTTTCAAAACAACCCTAATTTGTAAAGATTGATTTTCCTCGGACTGGCCCTCCTAACATTATATCGGTCAGTTATCTTAGTTATCTAAATTTTTTAAGTCAATTATCTTAGTCAATATGTAAAATATTTGGTTTTCTTACGACTTTTCTTTTTTAAGAGAAATAAATATTTTTTGTTTTCTATGTAAGTATCCTTAGAAAAGCTTCTCAATCATTTTTTAGCATTTTTATGCATTTTGGCAGTAATTTATACCTTAGGAAATGCTGAGATTTTCACGCTATGCGTAAACCAAATCAAACCACGCTTTAAAAAGCAATTCCGTTTTTTGGTCTATGCCATGAAAATGCCACATGCACCAATTAAATGGCTATGATAAAAATTGTTGGTATTACATAGTAGAACACGCATGTAATTATTATTTTGAAAATAGTGACCGAAGTAATCACAGTAATCGGTAACGCTTTGAGCAATAAGTAGCAAAAAAACTAACAAAATTTAAACTAAAACTGCCATAAATTCTTAACCATTCAACCAATCCAGCTGAAATTTTATCCAGAGTTTGGTGTGGCTATAGGCTACATTTGGCACAATTTTTATCAAATTATATTAAGTGGTTCTCATTCTACAGGTGTTTTTATTGTCGTGGTTTTCATTCTACAGGTGTTTTAATGGCCTGTTACCTACATATATACATTGAGGCGGAGTTGGGTTAACTCCAATTAACCTAATTTTTTACAAGTCATTCGACACCAGTATTAAATTACTACAAAAAACTTTAGTACGCCTCATGCCTCTTAATTATCTATCTTGAACAACAAAATTCTACGGCACTCCCCTGAAGTACGTGTTTTACTCTAGGCCCACCGCAAAAAAAAAGTTGTGCTTTACATCTTCGGAATAAGGAAATGTTCTCTGATTATAGTACAAAAAAACTGAGAATGTGTTGTAAATTCTTAGAGCATGTTAATATTTCACGTATTTATTAATTAGAAAAAAACTATAATTCCACTTTGAAATTTACTGCATAAACTTACTAGCATGCATTTCTTTTTTAATTTAAAAAACAATAGATATAAAATATATTGATTCGTAGAAACAAAAAATTAATGAACAAAATAGATAAAGTTTAGAAAGATAAAAGAAAAAAAATACGCGTTAAACAAAAATAAAAATAACGAAACATTTAAAGTTAATTTTTAACTTTAAAAAAAAAAAATTTCCTCTCTGAAAGACCTTCAGTTTAGATTTTTAGTATTTCAATTTTTATTCTCCTATAAAATATATTACATGGTAATATTTTCTTCAGACAAAAAGCGTTGCATATATATTTTACAAATAAATACAAATTTTTTTTATCAAAACGGTATAAAAGATAAAAGGAACAATAAAACTAAAACCCCTTTTAAAAAAAGATTTCCTTAAAAAAAGCTTTCTTCAAAAAATTACGTAATACTCATTTCACTTTTATTTACGAAATGAACTTTACAAAGGAAACGTAGAATAACAATGAGACAAAAAAAGATTTTTTTTTTTAATACAACTAATTATCTTCACCATCAGCTTCATCTGCATCATCAGGAGTTACTTTTTGTTCATACTGTTGATTTGGACTAGTAATGTTTTTTATTTTTCTCTTCCTTTCAAAGAAACCAACCTTTATGCACAAGTTAAAACAAATTAAAATACAGAAAACTGCGATTTAAGTTACAGCTATTGGATTCTCTTATCATAAAAGAAGAATTGGACAAAAATCCTAATAATTGTACGCAACTGTGATGATGATGAAAGGATCCTCTACCTTAGATTTTGTGAGGCTCATAAAGCGTAATTATTCATATTCCTTAAGAATATATTTGAAATCAAATTTTTCTTTACAACTTTTTGTAAAAGAAGTATTTTTTACATATTACTTTAAACGTAACTTGTGGCAATAAACATCTCATAAATGTTGGACAATTTAGTGACTAATCCAATAGATATACCCTATAAATATTCAAAGATAACACCGCAAAAAAATCAACTACGTGCACCGTCAGCTCGGTGCACGTAGTTGCTGTTTTTTTCGGAGGGCATTATACAGAAATCTTTTAATTTTGTCCGAGCCAATTTTTTTATTTAAACTTATATAGGAAAATTGAAAAATGATATTTTCCATTTGATGTGATGATCCTAAATCATGGCTTAAATTGATTTTTATCGTTGGCTTTAAGATAATAAAAAGTAGATATTATTTTCTCACAAATTTCAATTTTTAATCGTAAAGCATTTTAATAGTAACGCAATTTAATTTTTAAAACATGTAAATGGATTCACGCACGCACACAGTATCAAACTTGTGACTGTTGCAAGTTGTTTCCATTCCTTCATATTGCTTCCCCACCATAAAAAAAATATTTGGATTAACCCGAAATTTGTAAACAATAGGGGAGATGGGGGCGCATTGATCGCCGGGGCAGTATGATCTTTTGGCTTTTACTCGTTCATTTTTGCCTTACTAGAAGTGAGGTTGCAATTTAATTAACCATTATGCTTCCCTAATTGATTATTCGTAATATTTTTTCATAAGGTTATCAGCGTCAAAAAAAATAAAGAAAATATTGTTTTTCGTCATAAAAAGTGATTTTTTTAAATCGTACTATAACTCAAATATATTTTTATTTAGATGTCTGTATGGGTTAACAACAATTTTATTTTAAATTTGTAAGTGTTAGGTGTATAATATAAAATATAATTTTTATTTGGCTGCAATTTATACAGTAGATATTGCTATCAATATGTTACCTATACCTATTGGGGTACATTGATCTTTGACTATGCGGGGCCCATTGATCGGAGGATCAAAGTGCCCCATAGAAGACGAAGTGCCCCATGTTTTTGTTTATAAGCAATACAGTTAAACGAATGGAATTGTATTTATAATTTAAAAAAAAACTATATATAAACAAACAATAGCTTTTAGCATTTCATTTTTTAAATCTACTTATGTTATAAGCTAGTAATAATAATACTATTATTTTATAATATCAAAAGAATAATATTTAACATAGTAATTAAAAAATATTTAACATAATATTATTATGTTAAATATTAGCATTTATTAAAAACATGTTTTTATTGATATATTTTTTTACAGATCTTAAAATGGTTAGAAATAGAATTAAAAAAACAAATAAAGTTGCTATACCAAGTGAAACAATGAAAGTAGCTATTAATAAAGTTTTAGAAGGAACACAACTGAATGTTGTAGCACGTCAGTTTAACATAGATAGAATGACTTTAAAAAGATATTGTCGTAAAAAGAGGCTTAATCCAAATGAAGCTTTCAAGCCTAACTACAACAATAGACAAGTTTTTACAGCAGAAGATGAAAAAAGTTTATCAAGTTATTTACTAATTGCATCAAAAATGAACTATGGCCTTTCAACTAGGTCAACGCGATTATTGGCATATGAATTTGCTTTAAAAAACAATAAGATATGCCCATCATCATGGATCAAAAATAAAATTGCAGGCATTGATTGGTTGCAAGGTTTTATGAAAAGACAACCAGAGTTGTCTCTACGAACACCTGAAGCAACGAGCTTCGCTCGATCAACAGCTTTTAACAAACACACTGTAAGAGAGTTTTTTCAAAATCTTAAAACGGTAAGAAATCGATATAAATATAATCCTAACTGTATATATAATGTTGATGAAACTGGTTTAACAACCGTTCAAAAGCCGGTAAAGGTTTTAGCTGTTAGAGGAAGCAAACAAGTTGGAAGAATCACATCTGCAGAACGAGGAACATTGGTAACTGCATGTTGTGCCTCTAATGCTATTGGAAATTCCATTCCTCCATTATTTATTTTTCCTAGGGTAAAGTTTCATGATTACATGATTAAGGAAGGACCTCCTGGATGTGTGGGATTTGCAAATCCTTCTGGTTGGATGAACTCAGAAATTTTCATAGAATGGATTAAACATTTTGTTAAATATTCAAACTGTTCTCAGGAATCTCCAGTTTTGTTACTTCTCGACAGTCATGAAAGTCATATTTCTGTTAAAGGCTTGGAGCTTGCAATTCAACACGGAATTACAATGATAAGTTTTCCTCCCCATTGCAGCCATAAATTGCAGCCATTAGATAGAACTGTTTTTGGACCATTGAAAAGGTTTTACAATTCTGCATGTGATAATTGGATGGTTTCAAACCCAAGACCAATGACCATTTATGATATTGTTTCAATAGTTCGAGAACCGTATACAAAAGCTTTCTCACCATCTAATATACAGACAGGATTTAGAGTAGCTGGCATTGAGCCATTCAATTCTGAAATTTTCAAAGATGACGAATATTTACCATCATCAGTTACAGATAGAGCTGCTCCAGATACAGTTACTATCACTCCTGTCAACAACATGGAATCTGAAATGATACCAGCACATGTTAATCACATAGAGTCTGAAATAACTATAGTAAATATTGAAACAAGTATTTTAAACAAAGTGTCAACAAGTGTTGCTTCTATAATCTCACCTGAGGTTTTAAAACCTTACCCAAAAGCATCTGCCAGAAAAAAAAATGTTAAAAGTAGGCAGTTAAAAACAAGGATCTTGACTGATACTCCTGTCAGAAATGAAATTCGTTTGTCAAAAGAAAAGAAAATTTTGAAGCAAACCAAAAATCAACAAAAAGTCTCCACAAAAGATAAGAAAGAAACTAAGAATTACTTGCTTAGGAATAAAAAACAATGTAAACCAAAAGCTGCTTCACAACTTGACTTTCACAAATGATGAAATATTCTTAATCAAAATATTGTACTTTTAACAAGTTTTGTAAACTTAAAAGTTGTATTCTTATTTCAGTCTTTATATTTCAGTTCTTATAAATTTCAAGTTGTTGTAAAGTTTTAAACGTATATAAAGCGGGTAGCTTATAGCTGCTGTGATTTATACATTTTTTAATTAAAAATTAGACTAGTGGGTTTAACTGCTATATTTAAAAAATAATTAAAAAATTTAGATGTATTATATGTTATACAATATTACCCTTTGACTAAATTATTTACAAGATTTAGTTATAGAAGTGTTAAACGTTTAGATAATATTATGCATATAAGATCAATGTGCCCCAAGTTGGAGATCATAGTACCCCATAGTTTGGGGTACATTGATCTTTTGAGAGGGTTGTTTAAAAGTTAAAATTATTCATGTTTATCATTTTTTTAAATCAAAATATTTATATATTCCAAAAGCCAGATAGTTCTACATGTGTTTCGTAGTTAATAAGTTTTTACATCTCTTTCAGGTTCTGCGCAATTTTCAAAACACTGCTACGGCGATCAATGCGCCCCCATCTCCCCTACTTTAAAAAAAAATATTTTAAAATTGGAACATGAAAAAAACAAGACTTAAAAATGAACTTATAAATTAAAACTATAGTGCTAAATAAAGAAAATGCCGTGAAAACTGCTTTAGTACTTTTTTTGTGCATAAAAAAAACTGACCAGAAACTAAATGACTTTATCATTGGTAGAATCTACAAAATACTGAATAGTAACATAAACTGTCGATCTCTCTTTTAGATAAGAAAATCTGGTACCTTAAATTGAGCACGCCCACCTTTCTACAATTTTCCCACAGTTGTTGTACAACTTAACATGGACATCCAGTGCATGCAATTGTCTCATTTGCCAAATTGGAAAGTTTAAGCTTAATGAAAAACGCCCTTTGTAAATTCACTCATTCAAGTGAGTGATGTGTCTTTCAACATCTCATGCAATCTCAAAAAGGCTAATATCGTTTGTGGAATGGAAACATAGAAAGCAAAATAAGAGCCGTTGGAATAGAGTATTAGTATGGGTTTGAAGTCCACTTCTATTTAGACTATTTAGACAATCTCCATATTTAGGATAATAATTGGTTGTATCATCATAAACTTTATTGCACTTTTATGCACATAGCCATTATTATGCACATTCCAAACTATGTTTCTGCACAGCTACAGTTACGGAAAAAAGTATCCGGACAAACTATTTTTAGGTATAATTCTATGTTAAATGAAGGTAACCTTATACTGTTATATATATTTTTGTAGCTCTCGACAAGCTCTATCTAAGTGTGCCATCAAACATTTACTATACTAGGTAGATGTGTCTTTTGGTAAGAAAAACTAAAATGACTGTGGAAAAAAGTATCCGGACAGTTACTTTCTGCTAATTTTTGGTCAAGATTTTCAATAAAGTTAATGGCATAATATCTTATAAGTATCCTAGTAGCTTAGGATAATATAAGTAAAAAATGATAAAAACCATAAATTCTATTTCTATAACATTTAGAACCCATTGACAGCCGTTACTATGGTGAAAAGTAAAGAATTGACAGAAGTTGCTAGGAAAGAAATTGAAGTGCTCTCAAAAGAAGGCAAAACGGTTCGAGATATAGCTCAACAGCTTTGTATGCCCAAATCAACTGTTCAAGATACTCTCGGGAGAATTAAAAAGCATGGAGTACTCAAAAGTTTGCCAAGATCTGGACAAAAACGAAAAACAACTCCAAAGATTGATCGAAAAATTCTCACTTTGGTTGAGAACTCCGTGAAACCAAATGCAACAGATATTGCGAATCAACTCAGAGAACTCGAGTTAGTCAATATAAGTCCTCGAACTGTTAGAAATAGGCTGCATGAGTATGATTTACATGGTAGAGCACTTGCCAAAAAACCGTTACTTACCAAACGACATATTGCAAAGAGGTTTGCGTTTGCAAAGAAGTATCAAAACTGGACCGTTGATGATTGGAAGAAGGTATTATGGTCAGACAAAACAAAAATATGCATTAATGGTTCAGATGGTAGACGTTGGACATGGAGAAGACCAGGTGAGTTAATGCAACAAAAGCATGTTAAACAGACAATAAAGAATGACAAGTATGTCATGGCCTGGGGATGCTTCAGTTGGAATGGTGTGGGACGTATTCATGTCATAAAGGATACATTGACTTCCCCTAAGTGTGTTAGAATACTTTCAAATCATATGCTACCATCTGCTCGAGAGTTATTCGATGGAGAATTCTTATTCCAGCAAGATGGTGACTCAAAACATACGGCAAAAAATACCAAAACCTGGCTCCAAAGCAAAAATATCGAGGTATTAGATGGGCCAGCACAAAGTCCAGACTTGAATCCTATAGAAAACCTATGGAAAGTAGTCAAGGAAGAAATTTGTAAGCTCATATTGACGAAAAAAGATGATATCGAGGAAGCACTCAGAAAATGCTGGAATTCTATAGATATAACGAGGTGTAAGAGTCTGGTTGAGTCAATGCCTAAGAGAATTGACGAAGTACTAACTAATAAAGGAGGATAGACTAAATTAAAAAAATAAATTACAAAAAAAAAAAAAAAATTTTTTTGTCCGGATACTTTTTTCCACAGACATTTTAGTTTTTCTTACCAAAAGAGACATCTACCTAGTATAGTAAATGCTTGATGGCACACTTAGATAGAGCTTGTCGAGAGCTACAAAAATATATATAGCAGTATGAGGTTTCCTTCATTTAACATAGAATTATACCTAAAAATAGTTTGTCCGGATACTTTTTTCCGTAACTGTAGGTAAACTGTAGCTACTAATATTAATCATGCAAATTGTTTTAAAAGATTTTAAAAGAAGCACATAATCATAATAAATATGCAACTGATGTTATTAACCATGTTTCACTTTCAACAGATTTAAATTTTTCAAAAAATTGCTGATATATCTGGTTACCATCAGCAATTATTGCTAATGCTCCACCACTATCAATATTATTTAATGTATTAACAATAGATTGGGTATTATACAAATTAGAAATCAGCTAAAAAATTTGCAGCAGGTTGAGCTCTACATTTTATTACCAGTGATAAAACTATTACAGCCAACTTTTCAGGGTTGTTTACTGCATCAACCAACAAATTACCTCTCTGGTCAAGAAGCTAAGCTTTTAAATACATTTTACATTTATCAATTAAAAGAGCATAGGTTCTTTTCATTTGTTTTGAGTTCATAAGACTACTGTTTATGAAGTTTAAGCCCTCCCCATTGCACTTTTGAAGTGAATCACGTTAGAATTTGTATACTTAGTGACTTGCAGCCAATTCTCAAATTTTTTTGCATGTCACAAAGTTTCATACAAACTTTTTGCATGTCACAAAGTTTGTATGAAACTTTGTGACATGCAAAAAAAATCATATACCATATAAAATTTCACCTATATTAACTTTGCTCATGGCACCAAGCAGCTCAAATAAATTATTTGATTGGTATGAATTTTGTTTAGACTATAAAAACTGCTTTAAATAAAGCAGATTTTTTTAAAACTTGTGTTAATCTGTTTATAAAGATGAAATAATACAATTTGTGCCATTATGGTCAGCAATAAATGAAAAATCATCAAAAATTTCTAATAGAAATAAAGGAACACTCAGTTTGAAACTTTTTTTGACTGTATTTGTATTAATTTTCATTTACCTGAAAAATGATACAATTATTGCTAGTAATTCACACAGATTGAATGTCATCAAATACAAGTGCATCAACTCATAACTCATCCAGCAAAATATTTCAAAATCCTCTTGCTGAATGGTTCAATGGTCTTGATAAACAACTTGGTTGATCTTTTTAAAAACAGTATGACAATTGTTGTTTTCCATATCTAGTTACAAAATGTGCATCATCTGACTGATGCAGTCAATAGAATGCTGTGTAGTTAGAGACAATAAAATCTTTTGTTCATGGGGTGGCATCATTCCATCTTTTCCTGTCCTCTGTATCTTTTGGAAATTTAAAAACCAAAACTTTCATTTTAGTTGAAATTTGAGCAGTACACAGCATTTTAAAGGGATTTTTAAAACTGCTAATGCAACTTATCATTTATATGACAAAAAATAATACAACTTTGTTAGTTGTTAGCTGTTATGCCCTAAAAATTGCTTTATATAATTTATCACCCAATTGAATTTTATAAAATACCAAAAAAAGGCACAACCACAACTTCTCTTAAAGCCAAAAGTGTAAAATGTAGCATTATAAATTGGCCTTCAGTTGAATGACTTGAGTTAAACAACAAAAATCATGCAATATCAGAACCTGCTGTTATAGAAGGTCATGGTTTGGATGAAATTAAAAGATTTCTTAAACAACATTTTCTCTTAAGGTTTTGCTCTTAACATGCAATTGATTATTTACAGGGTGTGTAGTTTCCACTTAATTAAAATTATGTCAAATGTTAAAGAAATAAAAAACTTAAATTAAAAATAAGAACTTACTCTATGAAGAATTGTGATAGAAAATGAAAGCAGTAAAATTGCTCCTAGGACTGATAACAAGATTATCCACCATGGAATTTGTTTTTTTGTATTACGAATTGTTGGTTGAATAGCAAACTTTACCTAAGAAAACAAATACTTGTTTATATTACAATCTTATTGGAAAAAATAAAATTTACTAACTTTAAGAAGATATTTTTATGTTAAACAAAATTAGCTCAACTTACATTTGAAGATAAGTCGCAATCTTTGCGCTGCACATTCCTATCATGGTCTCTACTATTAAATCTAACATCAATTGACGTCCAGATGTTTGTAGATAAAAGCTGCAGCTATATCAAACAAGTAAACTTTATTAAAGCTGATTTAAAGTGATTTTATTTAGAATGCCAGCTGCACTGTTACCAAACTAGTTTTTTAATATTGTAGCCAGATTAATTGGTTAATACATTTAACATAAAGTTTAAAGTTCTAACTAAAATTCTATCTAATTTAACTCTCAGGCAGCTATAAACAAGGAAAAAAACAGCTAAAATAAATCTATATATCTACAAAGATATATGCCAAAAACTAGTCAAAGTAATTAAAGATAAAAACATTATATAAATTTTTTTACCACTGTAGTGTGTTACAGTATTTTGCCTATTTTAGACTTCAGTGTTAAATTTTAATACATGCATATAAACCTATAGAATATTCTGGATGCTCAGAAAAACAAAAAGTAATAAATATTCTAAATTGATATTTTTCAAATTGTTAGTTTCTTTAATGTTTTAATCTAACTTGCTTAACATTTAATACTGCATCAAAACTTAACACAAAACATTTGAATGCTTTTTAATGCAGAAGTAAAAAGTTAATTGTCATAACTATTTAAATCATGGATGTAATGCAATCTTTGAGTTTTATTCTATAAGTAATGCGGCAAGGCACTGTGGTATATAAATCTTTATTGTAAAACATTTAAAGGAAAAATAACAGTTATCCAATTTCACAACTTTTTGATTTGCATTCCTTTCATCAGATACTAGCGCTCAACTATTACTTTTGACAATTTACAAGCAAAAAAACACCATTGTCAAGCACTACAGAGGTGTTTAAAAATGTTTGATATCATAGGTTTACCGAAGTCTTTAAAGATCAGATTCCATTTTTTCAAAAGTAGAAAAAGTGGACAACTGCAGGTGTTCTCCTGTCTTCATTTACATAAAGTTGTGTACCTGAGCTAAGCTTGCAGCCCAAAGTCTTGCTTTAACAGAAACTTCTGCAATTTGATTTACCCCTAAATGGGTTATGTTACATGTATACATTTTGCAAGTTCCACTTCGACAGTCCTTGAAAAAAAAAACATCCCTCAAAAATTTTCATAAAAAACCGCTAACACATACTTACAATTTTTTGGTTTTCAATAGTATAAACTTTTAAAATTATTAGCTCTGTAATCACCTCTTTGCTGGGGGCAAGGAAGGTCAGAGGGGGCTAGAACTTGGTTCCAGCTATAAACATCTTGAACATGGAGTCCAGTGTGGTTCAAAACTAGCCTAAAACCTTCCCTGGGAAAAAAGACTTGTGTGTAAAATTTGGTGAGGATTGGATCAAAACTGTGGATTTGTATAGCGCACATACACACACATAATTTCATCTTTATATACAAAATAGTTTGAAAAAAAAAAATTTGAAGCCAAATGCCTTAACAGATTTCAAAAACTTTTGATTAAAAAATATAGAAATTAAACATTGTTTTAAAACAACATTAAACCAGATTATCTTCAGAAACATCTCTTTTTTTCCGAATATGTCTTTTTTCGTCTGATCCCCCACTAAAAAATTTATAAACTGAAATCTAAAAAAAAAAGAAAGGAAAAAAATATACCCAATTTTATTTTTTTAAATTGTTATAAGACTTCAGATTAAGGACACTATTACAAATGCTTACATTTTTGGGATTAAGTCCGTTAACTATTGGGTCACATTGAACATTATCCACCTGGAAAAATATTGTTTGTTAAACTAATGTTATAATACACTTTTCAAAAATTAATTCAGGTAATTAATAGTTAATAATTAAATAGTATACTATAAAAATAAAACTGTAGAAAATAATAACTTACTCTCATATCTACAACATAAAAACCTTACTCTCAGATCTACAACATAAATAACTTACTTTCATATCTACGACATAAATTAATGCATTATCTTCCTTTTGGACAACAAAATCTATTTCTGTAACCAGTTCATCAACATAAAATAACCCAGTATTCTCAATCTGGAAATAAAAAAAATTAAAAATGACCCGTCACTAATTCCGTGTAATAATAGAATCCAATTGTTTTAAAAACAGGGACAAGAGAATTAAGTCTTACATAAAAAAGGAAATTAACTTCTGGACCAATATCGGTTACTGTTAAATAGTTTAAAGGCGGTTTGAAATCTTTATCATAAAAAACTAACTCTGGAAAAACATTCCTGTACAAAAAAAAACATTAAAAAAATTTATATTACAGAAATCTTAATTTTAACACTAAAATATATAAATTACTGTAATACCTGTGTTTAAGTCGACACCCTATTTTTAACTGAAAAGAATAGTTCAATTTTTTATAACTGATGCAGAAATTGAAATAAATAAGTTGAGATGTATTTTCCACATGGCAATATTTTTGCTTTCTTACATTTTTAAGTAACATATACTTTCAAGGCTTTGTTAACAAACATTTTAACAGATTAACATTAGGTGATCTAGGAGTCACTTAAAGCTGTTAAACATTTTGAGATGATTTTAACAGAAAGTGTATAAAAACAATGTTATTTATATTCTTACTTGATCTTACTCTGGTAAAGAGTTTTAAATCTATTCAAATTGTTACATTGCAAAACCAAACTTTTTCCAATTAGAAAGAATATTTTAAGTGTTTAGTTTTGTCAAAAGTTGGAAATAGCTTTGGATGCCCTAACAAATTTCTAAATTTGTTTGTTTTGCTTATTTATGCTGAAGACTGGTTTACCAAATTCTGAATATCTGGTATTTTTAATTTAAATTATCTGGTATTGTGAATAATTTGTTTTCCATTTCTTGTTCATTGAAGCCATTATTGTAGGATGGTGACTAAATAAAGCGCAAGGAGCAACTTCTTCAGTGAGATTATTGTTTGGCTACACAAACATGTTGTGAATGAGTTTCACCTACAATAACATTTTTCTTACCTAACAGTATTAGACTTAATTTTCAGTAAATGGACCAGTGAGTCATTGAGACCTGACAATGTCTATGAAAGTAGCAAACATTTTGCTTTCTGTCTTTGGATCTCACCAAATAACACTTTCCAAACAGCACTAACTACAAGTTCAAGAATATGACAATGACAGGCAAGATAAAACAGTTTTTTCAATCAGTTTTTTGATAAGTTTTATTGCACTTTTACAAACCCTACTGTTGGTTGCTGTAGTATCAAACACCAAAGCAGCAGTTATTTCAGTCTCCACACATCTATGAATTCATGATGCATCAGCTTAAGTCTGTCCTGTAGAATTTTCTAACAATGGAAAACACAATAACTTTCCTGATGAAAGTTCAGAAGAACTGGAAATAAAATCAGACTTATTGCTATGTCAATCTTACATTATGTTTCCATTCCAAAGCAGGAGACTAAATTTTCCATTCCAATGCAGGAAAAAATAACTTTTAGCGTAAACACATTTCTTAAACCCATAAAACTTTTAGTGTAATCACATTTCTTAAACCCATAAAAACTGAAAAAATTAAACAACTTGATTTTTTTTTTTTTTTAATTTTATTTACAAAACATAACAAAAAAAATATTAAAAAATGACTAATATTAATATATAAAAAATAACAACTTAAAATACACTTTTAATTCTTTAGTAGAATAAAACAAAATAAGAACATAAGTAGCAGTGTTTTTACAAAGCTTCTGTTAAAATTTCCTTAACATGATCAATAGCTTTAAGCAACCTCTATAACACTTTTAAAAAATGTTCTCAACAAAGCTTTGATATAATGAGAAAAATACTACTGTACTGAATTGAGTATTGATTTCTGGACAACACTACCACCACAACTGTATTTAAATACATACTTAAAGTTTTTTTCAAAAACAAACTCATAATTAAAATATACAACCAATAAGCATGATTGTATCATGCATTTTCTTATCGCTTAAAGAATAAAATATGTGTTAATTCTAATTGCTCAAAATCTTAACTTATATTACTTAATTGTACGATTAACTTTGTAAGTTAAAACTTCAATTTAAATACCTTTTAAAAACCAAAAATTTTTTAAGTCTTAAAATTTTTTTAATAGTAAATGAAGTTGGTAATAAAAAAAAAAAACTATTTTTAAACCAAAATTCTCAAGCAAAATCAATATTTCTTTAAATAATGATTTATTATTAGAAGCAAATTTTAAAAGTCAAAATAAATTTTAAAAACAATTCAAAAAGTTTTTTATGAAAATTAATTCAAAAAGGTTTTAATTTTTTTATTATTATTATGACAACACCCTGATAAAAAAATGTTTAATAAAAAAAAATCTGACAAAAATATCTAATAAAAACAATTAATGTAGCAAAGTAACTAGTAAGAAAATTGAAGCAAAGATAAGTTCCACTTACGGTTGCACACGAACACATGTTTCAACTTTTACTGGTATTTCCAACAAATCCTTATTATTGCTTAGATCTTGGTCTATACCAATTCTAAAATCAATATCTATTTAGTAATATGCTAGTAAGATACAAGCAGTATGTAAAGAACTTTAAAATTATTGTTGAAAAAAATGTAGCACTGTATAACTAAAACAAAATGGTTCAATTACAATTAAAAAAACTCTTAACACCTACGCAGATGTTTGCAATTCAAACAAATGTTTCAAGGACGAAGGGGCTGCTTTCTGGACTGAAAATTTTACAACAACGTTAATCTATAACGAAATATTTTCAAAAGCAAATTAAATCCCTTCAGTGATGTAAGCATGTTAAATCATAAGTGGCCAATTTTTATTTGTCTCCTTTTTTTTCTAAGAATTTATTTTTAGAACTATTGAAAAAGTCATTATTATAACTGCAACAGTAGTATATGTGGGAGAACGTATTATCTGAACACTATCATTTTATTCTACAACCAAATCCACATAATAAATCTTTCAGATACTATATAATTTCAAAGGAAATTTTTAAGAAGTAAATTTTGATCTTTATCAAACCTTTCAAAAAGAATTTAAATGATTTAAAAGAATTTAGTTCTGAATCTGGCAAAATACCTGGTATAAATAAAGTTAAGATTTATACTTATTTTTACAAATTTAATAAAAAAAAACTTGTTTATTAAAGAAAGTGAAGTGCTCTCATAAATAGGTACATTATAGTTTCTAAAAAAACCTATCAATCTACAGAAAAATAGACTAGAAGAATTGAAAAACATTAACACAACAAACTATAAGAAACCCCATCAAGCATGTAAAGAACGTACTCAAACAATCTTTCTTGCATCAAAACAAATAAAAGATAAGTGCATCAGAAGAAGGTATGATGAATCCAATTACAACTTAATTAAACCAAAGGCTTAAAAAAAACTCCTAAGAAAAACTGGAAAAATTTACAAATGAAGTTATTAGAGAGATGGAGGTGGACATATTGATATAAAGAAAAATAAAAGTGAGCCAAATGATATAAAGTTCTATGGCATGACATTGACTTTTATTGAGAGAAAAAGGATGCTTCAATGGGTACAGAAACTTGAAGCCATCAATTCTGTTAGCCATCATCCAAAAACAAATAACTTTGACTTTCAACAAACAATAACTCAAAACATACTGTAAAAAAAATTTAAAAAAGTAATAGCAGTATATTAGAATTTTTTAACAAGTTTTACTTATCTATTTTATAATTTTATTTATAAAAGATCATAAAAAACTTTTTATGTTAAAAAGTTCTTTCAGCAAAAGCTATTTAAATTAACTTCACAAGTAAAATATTTTAAAAACTTAAAAAGAATGCTTACACTTTGCATAGCTTTTATAGAATTAGCAACAAGAAATGATAGCTCCATTTTAGTTGCACTTATATTTTTTAGGTTCCAGAATGGATACGATTGCTACAATAAAAAAAATCATACAACATAAACAAGCTTAAGTCCAAATATAAACATCAGTATATCATGAGACAAACAAGTAAAAAAAAAACCCTAGGAAAAAATAAAATTGTATACAAATAAAACATGTAACAAATTAAACATTTATGAAACCTTTCATAAACTTTTAATTCAAAGTTTTCTGTTAAATATTTATTGACTGTTTTATGTTAAATATTTATTCCTGATTTATTGACTGTTCAAAAAGTTTAAACTTTCAAAAAGCACTACAAGAGTAACACAAATCCCTGGATTAAGTTCTAAAACTAGTAGAGAAGATTCAGCCAAAAAAACATGTAAAAGCGAAAAAAAAAGATATTTAACAAAGCTGGGGATAAAACTGACAGCGAAATACCAAAGATCCTCAACCCTGTTAACTATGATCACAAAATATGTTGCTACTTTACCTATTTAAATCTCTATTTTATTATTGTTATAAAAACTTCTTTTTGCAGACTTAAGTCTATCAAAATAAGATTTTATTTAATTTCTATTTTTTTTTTTTTTTTTCAAAACTTTAATTTTAACCCATCATAATGGTAAGAATTAAAAATGTGCTGACTCCTTGATGCTTAAAGAAATAGCTGATGTTTTTGGTTGTTGAAAAGTTTTGAGGTAAGGTATGGTATTATTAGCAAGGTCAAATCACCAACTATAATTTGACTTTGTTAATATATCTAAAAATAATATATACTTTTAGGAATACATGTAACAAGTTTAATCTTAAATCAAGAATTACTAATGCATAAGAAATTAATGACACAATCCTAATGCAAAAAAATTATTTTCAAGAATGTAAACATGAATTATAAGAATTTTACTTCTTTTGTAAAAATTAAACAACCTAAATGTAAAAAATTAAAAACCATAGCAACTATGTGTTTTATGAACATACCCCATTAATATCAACACCAACAATTTGCAGGTCTGGGTGGAAACTTATTTTTAAACTGGTTTGGTAAGCTGTATCAGCAAAGTTAATTATTGTGGAGTGAATGTTTACAAAGTTGACTGCACCATATATAATCTCTTTTTGTTGCACAGATCTTTATGATAAAAAAGAACTATTGAAAATGCAAAAATAAAAAAATAAAACTAATAGGTAAACAGTAAATTGATAATTAGATACTGGAAAAGGAATTTAAAAAAATTTTTTTAAAACTTGTTTTTTTTTATAAAAAAATTTTTTAGTATAAAGTAATTTTTTTTCCTGTGGATGATTTCACATCTGTACCAAATTTTATAAATCTAATTTTCATGTGAATTCTGGAAACAAAAAAACTATATATTTTTATAAAAAAAATTGTAACTATTGAACTCCAAAACATAAGCAACTTTTTTATACTGACTAAAAAAAAAAGAAGCTAAAACCAATAATTATAGGCATAAATTTTTAATCGGATTGAGATCAAGTGATTAAGTAGGCCACTTCATTACTTCAATTTAATGCATTTCAGATTCATTGCTCTCAATACTCTTTTCTGATCATTAATAGTCCAGTGTATTTACAAATTCAATTCTAGGTTTTCACTTTAGTAAAGAAATAAAATTCTTTTTGGCTACTCTGAAGGTCAGAAGTCCTGAAAGTTGTAACCATCTTGAATCTATATTTTTAGACACTCAAAAGTTTCAGTTTTTGAATAGTATCATATGCATTGTCAAAAGAATTCTTTTTCACAAAACTAGTAATATTTCTTTGAGTCAAACAACATGTTTTTTGTGGTGACACACCGTAATGTTCTGTTTCTAAAAGACTTCCTTTATCAAAACGTTTGATTATTTGACATACAGTTCACTTGTTAATGAAGCATTTGGTGGCAATTTCTTTGCAAGACCATATTTTTACATAAAAATACAAATACATACAAAACAACATGTAATAACAAAATATAATAGTAACCACTTGATTCCATTTAAAGAGCATTTTTTTAAAAAATAAATGCTGTATTGAATGACTGAAGTGAAAAAATGTAACTTAATTAGTTGCTTATATTTTAGAGAATTGTGTTATTAAAACTAATTTTCATATCAGATTTTTTAAAAAGAGATTTAACGCTTAGAAAACTAACATTAGTATGTAAAAGAAAAATGACTGAGAAAAAAAACAGCCTACCCAGGTAATGTTATTGTTGAATTTATAGATAAGTCGATTTTGCATTCAACATAAGCACATTTACTTGAATAAATTACCTTTAAAAAAAAAAATTCTTTAAATATGCAACTGTAAAGACTAAAATTCTTAAAACATAAAATTTAATATACTTTTTAGAGAAGGTCAATAAAACAAAACTGAAAAAGTATATTAGAATGTTATTGATTTACCTGTACATTACTGCCAGTGGTACTAAATGGATCAAGCATAGGACAAGATCCAGTTGCACAACTATTGGAATTTTCAAATGTTTTATATTTTGTGGCAAACACAATTGGCTCAACTATGTTAATTTCACCCTAATTTATTAAATTAATTAAAAAACTGATACATAGATTTCATCAGCTACTTAAAATGTTAACTTTAAAAATATACACATGTAATCACATAAACATACAAAAATATACAGATATAAAAACATAAGAAAAATTCTCACAGCAATGGCAATGTATACAACAGTAGGAATAGTAGAAACATTATCTTTAGAGAGAGAAACATTTTGTATCAAAATGCTTTTTAACTGATTCATTTTGTTATCTTTAAAAAATCCACGTTTTTGAACATTTCTCTGTTTATCAATTTCTATGGTGACTTCTAGATCTAAAAATGTTTTAATATTGTTAATAGCTATACATAATAACTTCATTAGTTTTAAATGTGATGCAGGCTGAAAACATAGATAAAATGTAATCTAGGCTAAAAAACTAAACACCTTAACTTTAAAAATACTTTAAGTAATAAAATACTTAACAATACAATGTCATAATATACTATATACTGCACTAGTATTGTAAGTTAATATATCTACAAACATTAGAATAAAATAATTATTGCTTTAGATAAGTTATTTTGAATAATAAACTTTCATATTTTTACCAAGATTTAAAGGAACATTTTTTCCAGTGAACTTCAATTCAACTTTTAATTCGATACTAAATAAAGAAATACACATCACAATTAAATAAAACGCATAAAAGTGTTACAATCTTTAAAGATTTATCTCTGTCATTTAGCATCTTACAGCCAGTTTTAAAGAAATTACTACTTGCTTCAATGTTTCCAGGAATAAATCTATTTAATTGAGTACTGTAAGAAGAATATTAAGTGTAAAATAGGTGTTTATACAATAACCAAATGACACTTGATTTGCTGGAAATAAATATGAGTTTTCAAAAAGTTTGGGTTAAAAATGACTTCAAAAAGTTAAAATCCACTTTGGTAAGTATCTTAAAAAATTTAGTAAAATATTAAAATATGTATGACATCCATAACACTTCAGAAACACTCCAATAAAAGTTAAACTTTAAAAAAAATACTAAAGAAAAGCAAAATAAGTTTTTAAGTTAAAAACAAGCTTTAAACTTCTTACCAATAGTATTTATTCCCATCAGGTCCCAAACAGTTAGAGCTATCCAATTCAGCTGGCACCTGACTAATGTTAGTCTTGAGCTCATCATTTAAAGTTATAACAGGCTGAGATCTGAAAGACAACAAAAGTTAATTGATACTTGGAGATTAATACAGTACTTCTTATTGTTATATTGCAAAATAATCTTAACTTCCGAAAAAAGTTAAAATAAAACTGCATTTATTTATTTCTATTTTATTACTAACAAGTAGTCATACATGATGTAATATATATTTGATAATGTATTAAGATATTTTGAATTATTTATGATCAAATATATTGTTAAATGCTGACTAGTAATCAGAAAACTGGTAATAAAAAATGGGTAGAGCAAAAAAGTTATCCCCAAGTAGATAAAGATTAATCATTGAGATTATGATGATCTGCACAACCTTTCCATGCCATGTGTTAAACAAAAACTTTGATTTACCAATAGTCATACCCTGAAAAAATGAATTATGACTAAAAATGATATCCAAAAGAGACTACCAATGACATGAAAATGGGACACCACTGCAATAGTCCCAAATATGCGGAGTAACAAGAGTATCTTTGAGATATTTGCACATGTAGAACTTTTTTTTTGGTGAACTTGGGGTTCAAATTCTGCAACTTAATCTTCATTTCACTATGTCTAACAGATTTTCAACAGGGTTTAAGTACCACAGATTTAAATATCCCATTGAAAGTCTGTGGTACATAGAGAAACACAGAGTTACCCTTGCCAGACCAACAACATTTAATGCACTAAAAGATACAGCTTGACATGTCTGGGTGTTAGATGTAACTCCAGAACTGTATAAAAATATGTGTATGCCAAGGAAAATGCCAAGGAAAATGCCAAAGAAAACCTCTGACATTTTGAAGTTGAAGGGTTACCCATCAAAATAACAACAATCATGATCTTTATTGATATTTAAAGTTTGACATTTAGCTATCTATACAACAAATCAATTAAACTTGCAACACTTATGAGAAGCAGTATTTTCTAAACATTTGTTGCAAACTATAAACATAACATATAAATCCATAATTTATCAAATTATTAATACAAATTTAAAGTTTTTTTTTGGCTAGTAGATTATGTTTTTACCTGAAAAGAAAAACTTTGCCACTATCGTGAGCTCCTATTGCAATATCTATATGGAATAAAATTTGCATATAAAGATGCATATTTTCACATCAAATAAGATAAAATATCTAAAAATCAAACAAAAAAAGCCTGGAAGATAAACAAAAATTGTTCTTATAACAAGATCTCTGTAAAAGATTGTTCTTATAACAAGATCATGTAAATCAGTTTTACTTGCAGATTTTGCATTGAAAAATCAAAATTACATAATTATAAAAACATACAAAAAGTAGAGTTTTAGAAGCAAAAAAAGATAAAGATAATCATAAAATTGAATTTACAGAAATACATTTTAAAGAGTTAGTTTTAAATGAAGAAAATTATATTTTTATTGTTTCAAAAATAATTTTTTCAATAAAAACCCAATAAATGGATTCTAAAAAACCCACTGAAATGTCTACAGAGACAAAGACAAGACATTCGTTTTTTACAAACATAAAATTAGATAAGTTATGTTTAATTTTTTTTTAAGAACTTTGTAACTTTTTTTTTTCCTTCAAAAACTGTTTCCAGAAAAACTTACAAGTACAGACATTTCATTAACTTTTTTCACTTTTTAAATTTGATTAGCATTTTAATGCTCCTTTTTAAAAAATTGTAAGTTAAATTGTTGTGGTATTAAAAGCAATTTTTTGGTATATGCAAAATACAATCTGTAGGATATATAAGATTTTAGAAGAAATTACTACCTGTATTTTATGATTGATTATTGAATCTAAATAAAATTTTGTTTGATTTAAACTGAGTTATACTAAACAGATCCAGCTTTAACTTTCAATCTGTGCTCTGCAAATGCATAAGCTTGAATTTTAAGATTTAAAACTATTTATTTAAAGAAAACCACCTATTAAAAAAAATAATAAAAATTAAATGTTTTGTTTTATTCACGCATAATTTTATTTAACAACAAACCAGGATATTCATTTCCATCAACATCTTGCCCATTAGAAATGGATGAGCCAAAGCCAGTTTCAAAACCAGAGAGAAAATTAGATGCATAAATAGCCTATGAAAAACACAAAGAGTGATTCTGTTAAATAAAGTACATAAATATGAAAACCAAAAAAAAATATCTTTAAAACCTGGCTGTATTTAGGTCGAATGCCAGTAACACCACCATTGTATATATACACTGCTCCCTTGCCATCAGGACCACCACCAGGAGCTCCTATTGCAACATCTAACAAAACCAAGAAAAATAATTGTATTATATTCCAAAAAAATCACTACTTACAGTATGAATAAACAAACAAGCTGTAACCTTGGTATCCATCATTGTTAAGATCGCCAACATTAGATATTGTGGATCCAAATTTTGCAGAAGGTCTCCTGTCAGCATCTAAATATTCTTTTTGTTTCAAACCACTCTAAATTCAAAACATTTTTTTACAAACTGCAAGAATTATCATGTTCCAAGGTAAATGTTAACATAAAAAGATTTTTAGTCAACTATAAAATTTATTTTCCTCTACCATTTATAAAAAAAACTGTATAAATCTAATTGTTATTTGTTAAATCCTCATTTTTTTCTTCAAAATACAACTAGTTAGCCAGTGCAACTTTTAAAGTGATTTTTTTATTGCTATAATAATTGTTCTGCACCAATTCACAGCAAAAAAGTATTCATTCTGTTAATTCATAAAAACTTACAGTTGGCTTGCATTTCTCTGCAGTTGTAGAATTGGCCTACATTTAAAATCCCAGTTGGAATTTTTACCATATGCCTACTATGGTCATCTTAGTGCACTTAGGTTACTAACTTTTTTGTGGTAAACTTTTCTATACAACTGATCCCATATGCTCAATAGGGTTAGGGTCTTGAGATTAAATAGGCCATTCAAGGATTTCTTAAAATTTTTTTTAAAAAATAACCCTTCTTGTTTACATTTTGTGCTTAAGATCATTACCATATATTTAATGTTTAAATGTCAAGCACTTAAGAGGAATTTAGAAAAAGAGAAATAAAGAAAAAAGATATTATGATTTTTTTCTAAAATAAAGTATTTATTTCTGAATTAAAAGCAGTTATATCTTATATGAAAACACTCCATCATCTGCAAATGATCTCAATTTTGCTTCAGCATCTTTCATAAGTGACTGTAAAAATTTCAAATCAATTTTTTTGGTTTTAATTTGATGAAACCAATCAAGACTTGCTGTTGAAGCTTGCAAACCTCTATTAAAAACCTTTTGAGCACAATTCAAAAGGTTTTTAATAGAGGTTTGCAACTTAATTACGCTGAATTTAAGAGAGAATTTTCTCTCACTGACCCCTTTTCAATTTTTAACATCTCTTTAGTTTGGCTTTCTTTTTTCTAATCCAGAATGTCTAACGACCAGAGCATTTTTTATTAGAAAAAGACTGACCAGATTCAAGCCTTTTTAAGTTATCATAGATTGTATTTTTATCTATTCCTTCTTTTTCAAAATGATTTATGATTTCACTATTTTTTATATTGTAATTTTTTACAAAAAATAAACTTAAAAAAAATAATTTTAAAACACATTTATTTAAAATGTGGATAAGTTCAACAGACCAAGAATCAAAAAGATTCTTGGTCTGTCAAACTTATTCTCATTTTAAACAAATGTGTTTTAAATAATAAAATAAACATTTCATAAAAATTTTTTAAATAGGCATCAAACTATATGATTGTTCAATTAGTTAGAATTATTGAATTAAAATTCCAATAACTTATGCACACCCATTACTAGCTCATTTTCTCATTGATGAAAATTAGTTTTCCTACGCCAGAAGCAGCTATATAGTCCTATACCATTACAAAACCTCCTGCATATTAAATTGTTACTGATAAACTTCTTGACCAAAATTTCAATACCAACAGTTCTGAGCCTTGCTAGCATCAATCTTAAATTTGATGTTTTTTGGGAAATATTTCTAACTTTATTTCATCAATTTGCCTAATTCAAAAATGGTTTACTTATAAGAGTTCAGTAAAGTGAATAAAGTTATAAAATCTAGAACACCATGGATTCCAATAGTGGCAACAAAGCTAACCTGAGAGCACCATCTATATGGGGTGGTTATATACACATCCAAATATACTTGGATGCAAATTTTTGAATTGTTTTATTTTGTCTGTGGAAAAAAATTGAATTTGTGTGTTCCTGATAAATGAAAAGTTACCCTCTTTGTGAGATAAAGTAAAGCGGAAACTTGAACTGCAAATGAATTGTACCTTGAGGGGATGCTTCTTTGCTGGCATTAACATGAGATACAATATGTTCTGCTACCTTTTCATTTTTGCCCAAAGGACTAAGGCAAGTGCTCTAACACTAGGTCCTTTTTCCCCAGCTTAACATTGAATGTCCGACTTGGTAAATCAGACAGTCACACATCTGACCTTTTTTTTGTCTTCTTTCCTGTACAGTGCAGCTCTGCATAACACACAGATTCCTTGTGGTACCCTAGAATCACAGACACAAGGTTTGCATTGTACAACTGGCAAATTTATTTATTGCCTGGAAAGCAGCCTAGAACTTTTTTTGAAACAGCAATTTTTCTCACGTTTCTTTGTCTAATTTGGCATTTTCATGATCTGATCACCTATGTGCAACCACATAAAAAGAAATGCAGAAACAAATAATGAAACTTTTTAGCCTTCGTGCATCTTCACTACACAAAAAGAATAGCTGTAGGCAAGACTGCCCCCCAAAAAAAAAAAAAATCCTTTCATGTCTGTATGTAGTTTAAAACAGTTTGCCGTTTAAAAAAAGGCATAAACAAACATTAGGCTTTAAAGATAAAGAAAACCTTGGCAAATCTTCAGCAACATTAGATTTAGCCCTTTAGGCTAAAAATGCTAGCTATTCCAGAAAAACATTTAATAACACTTTAAACCTAACTTTTAACCCTAGTGTTATGACCCTGCAGAAATCATGCCACCTTAATTGTGACTATTGCACATATTCAGCATGGTAATTGGAAATCTTTCACAATGGAATTGGCAAAAATGTTGCAAAAAAAAAAAAATTTAAACTATCATAATTCTTTTATTATTTAAGTGATGGAAATGAAATATTATGCAGAGATAAGTAGGGCTATGAGCTACATTCTCACCAATTTGCATTGAAATTTAAATAGCAGTTCTGATTTTAGGGCTGCTTTACTTTACTTCACAAAGAGGATATCTTTCACTCACCACAAGCATTCAAATTCAATTTTTTTTATGTAGAAAAAAATTATATGATTTTCAAAATTTGCATTCAAAGATACTTGGATGCATAATCAAATCATCCCATATAGATGGTGCTCTAAACTCAGCTAGGTTTTGCCACTATTGGGATCCATGATAACAATGAGCATAATCGATTGCTTAACTTTATTCACCTCACTGAATAAGTCTTTTTTTCTTCTGAAATTTCACCCATGATATCTACCTGGCAATTGTACATCAAAATATTTTTTAATGCTTGCTACAATTTTCATAACACAAATCTTCACATTTACTTTGACTTCTTTAGTTGTTGCATTTTAATGGCTGCCCAGATCTTGCTTTCTTCAAGTACTGAGCTAATCATATCTAAGCATTTAATGATAGAAATGCTGAACTTAGTTTGAACTAATTTACTTCAGTTTTGTAATTTTATGAGGTGTTTTTTTTTGTTCTTTTAAAAAACTTTTGATTTGCTACTAAAAATAAAAATTTAGAAAATAAAGTATGCAAATGAAATTTTAACAAAATTTTAACTGCTATCAATGTTATCAAATTGTAATAACTGTATTACAATTTCAAATTGTAATAACTATTTGGTTTTTACTTAACAAAATAAAAAGCAAATAGTCATCAATTGACTGTTGGCTAATTGCATTTTACTGTTGTATTGGTACATTACAGATCTTATAAAGATAATTGAAGACATAAGTGGATGAAGGTGTTATGTCGCAAAAATACAAAATTCAAAAACATGTACAACACATTTTTTTCATGAAATTAAATATTACATACACAATCTTAAATGTTTGGTTACTATATCCCTCCATAAACATTAACATATCTTTGCTATATAAAAATATCTAGAACAATATGTGTTCAAAACTTTAACTCTTGATATCTCAGTTCCATATTGGTGTAACATAACACCTTCATCCACTTATGTCTTCAATTGTTGAATTATATTTGCTTTATGATGAAAACAAAAACATTTAATAAATAAACAAAAAAGAAGTATTACTCTGAAGCTTTTAAAAATTTATAAAAAAAAAATTGATAACAAAAAATTGACAAAAACATATAGTTAATATTTATATATATATATTTTTTTAAGTATTTGTAATTTTTTATTTTTATAAAAAAAAAAAAAAAAGAAAAAATTTTCATCAAATAACTTACAAAGGGTTTACTGTTTGTGTACACATAAACTCTCCCTTCATCAGAAACAATTGAATAATGAGGTGAACCAACTAACAAATCATCTTTTCTAAAGAGAATTTATTATTTTAAATGTTATCACTCAAAAACAAAAAGTATTCCCCTGAGTGTACAAAAACCTGCTGAGGTTAGATTTAAAAAGACAAGAGTAACCTCAACAAATGTACTGTTAAAGGGAAGAACTAATCTTTTTTTAAGCAAACATTAGTATCTAGTTAGATTTAACAAGCTTTATTTTTTTTTAACTCAAAGATTGCATGGACAAAACATATTTTAACAAAATTATTATACCAACCATAACAAAATGCAAAGAAAAATGCAATAACTAGTAATATTAGGTTACAGTTATATAGGTGCTACCTTTAAATTTTAAACACATGCTTATTTTAAGTTTATTAACACATGATTTATTTCAAGTTTATTAGTTTTTATATTTTTGGAGCTTACTAAGTCTTACATCATGTTCCAACTGAAGTCTACTTCTAATGCTAATTCTTCAATAGGAAGATTTAGCTAAATCCAGATTCTTTTTCCTAAGAAGTTAGAAGTATAACAGTAATAATGTTTTTTGTAAAGCAGATGTTATCTGCATCACCAAATGTGAAGACTGCATTCTTTTCTTTCAAAACTGATTCATCTATTAAAAGTATTTTAAAATATTGATACTGCATTAAACTTGTCTTTAAATATTGCTAAATTGCAACATTGAATTAGCTTGTTAGTGGTATTTAATGAATTAAAAACATCAAAAAATTCAAATGAGTAATAAACTCATTACCCAAATGTGGGATAAATTTATTATTCATTAATTAGCTTGTTCTTCTTCAGCTTTAAGAAAAAAAAAAAAATAAAGTTTCTCTTCTCTCTTCTTTTCTTTAAAGAAAACTCTGGAAAATGAGTTAGCTTTTGGTGGCAACCTAACAGCATTAAAACACAACTGTAAAGTTCAGCAATAAAGTACAGCTGCAATGCTTGTATGTGCAGATTTATTTTCCTTACATAGCTGAAAAGGAGAATATGTGGCTATTTAACTAATTGCATTTATAAACTTTCAACTTTGTTGAAAGTTATTGTTGGTTTATTTAGCAAGCAATAAGCTGCTTAAACTTGTCTATGAGACAGTGACGGGCAAATGAAAAATTTTCCACTTAATCTACCATCATTGATTTTTCTCCATCTGTAGTGTAGAAAGAGTTTTCTATCTTATACTATAAGCATGAAAACATTTGTTGATCTCACTAAATATATCCATCAGAGCCTAGCTGTAGAACTACTGACTCATCTAAGAAAAAAGCAACTTTTTGTTTTATGTTCATTTCAAAAAATTTTATCATAAATGATAGAATTTAATGTCTTCTTTTTTTTATTGTTTAATGCAGTGTTTTAAAAGTTTTCAAAAAAGTGACTCCAAATGGATTGGACACCATTGGAGGTAACCTTTTAACTTCTGTTGAATGAAGATTACTATTTCCTAAAAGACACATGCACACAATATATGATGCTTTTTTTCACCATTCACTAGAATGAAATCATGATTCTTCTCTCCATTAGATTGTAAAAAACACCCTCATTAGAAAAAGAATGCCTCCTAAAATATAAATCTTTATAAAAGATATTTATTTTAGACTTTCATTAATTTTTTTTTAAGCAAAAAAGTGTGAACTTTTTCACTATAAAAATTAAAATTTAGAGAAAATATAAGAAAAGAAATCACCCATCATTGTTAAGATCAACTGCACAAACAGAAGCACCAAAATATGCACCAGACTATTAGTAAAAGATAAAGTTTAACTACAGCTCTTACATAGTATACTTGAATAAAATTGCTTCTATAAAGTTTTAAAAATGAATTTTTGTAAACAAACCTGGGGATCAGGATTTTCATAAATACTTATAAGCTCAATTCTGGATGGATCAAGCTTAATGTTGTATAAAACAAACTAAAAAATAAAATGGAACTATAAACAACTTTATAAAACAATTCTTAGAACAACTTATTAATAAAAAATACATTAAATATACTTTCAGTTTTATCAATATTTAAGTCCAAAAGTAGAACTTTAGTTTTTGGTAACTAAATAACAACAAAGTGCATAAACTAATACAGAGTTGATCCCAGGTTTTTAATTCCTAAAGACTAACAACATAATTTTAGTTTCCACACCTTTTACCATCTAAATTCATAACTGAAATTATTTTGCTAATATAATTAACAAATGATTTAATTACCATTCCAAAAAGTTCATTAGCTCTTGGAGCTCCACCAATGAAATCTATAACAATAATACCTATAACAACATCTTCAACAACATTTACGTTGACAAATCTACAACTAAAATAAAGACTTTTGTCAAACTTATCTTAATGCAGTAAATCTTGCCACAAAACATTCCTGTTTATTAACCTAATGAGCCATTATGAAGACTTATTTTTTAGTAGCTGTAATTTCTTTTATAAATCAAATATTCAATATAGATCATCACCTCCATTTAGGTTATCAGTAAAATTTCCAGCAGTAACTGAATAGCCTATAAAAAGGAAAATTAAAATAAATTTCCCCAAAAAAAAATTCAAGTTTAAATGTTTTTATGGGGGCCAAGCAATAACTAATTTGCTTTTAGCTTATATTGAAGCAAAAACTGTAGTGTAAAAAAAAAATTATTTAAGATTTGTTTTATAAGAAATAAAAGTTGTATAAGCATGTTTTTGTTAAGGGTTTTATTTAATGCTGATACTTTTAATGAGATTTGTTAAAAGTATTATAGGTGATTTACATGCAGATCATTTAATGATAATTAAATTTAGCAGCATGTACTATTATTCTAGTTATATATTTATATGGCGATCTAAATGTAATAATATTTCAAATTATAGTCATAGTTATTTTCGAATTATTCAGGTAGTGCTTTTTTTAGTAATAATTATAAAAGCACAACCCTAATGGCTCCATATTTGATGCTCTATGTTTAATGTTATACTCATGTTTCATGTACCGTCAAAGGGGGTTACTTTGGCCAGCGTGGGTAACTTTGGCCACACTTCAGTAAAAAGATTATTTAGTTTATAACTCTATTAAATATATATTTTTTCCCACTTTCATACATGCAAATCATAGATTACACTTTAACTTTAATTATTATGTGGGTATTTAATTTTTCAGCTTTTTTTAGGTTGGCACTACTGGCAGTAAAAGTTTTGTTGTTATGGTTACATCAACATTTACCTTCCAAACTTTTCCATGTACATCTAACTAAATACGAATTTACAAAGCAAGTAAGTACTCTAATTACTTATATATATAGTTGTTAGACATCTAAATTATTACAATAATATGTAATCAATTTTTTTTGTTTATTGCTAAGAATGTTATGGCATAACCTATTCCAGCCTAAGTGGGGTAACTTTGGCCAAGCCTATTATTGGCCAAAGTTACCCCACAATTTATAATTTTATTTTATAAATGTTTATTGTTACCTATTGTTTTATATAAATTAATAATCTTTTGGTACCGTTTACTGATACCATTTTGTTGTTTCCAGGTGAGATTCAAGGGTAGTGAAATCAGCATGCCTAGAAACTATGTGCGGAAAGTTGGTAGTCGTAAGTATGCTGACTATTCAAATGAAACTCTACAAAAATGTCTTGATGACATTCGATCAGGAAGGTGCGCTCAAACTAGTGCCTCTAAACTGTACAAAATCCCAAGAAGTACAATAAAAAACAAGTTAAAGAACATTTTTAATAAAAATCCAGGAAGGCCAACTGTGTTAGACGAGAAGCAAGAGAAAGTCTTTGTGGATCATATTTGTAAGATGGCTGAATTTGGATTCCCCTTAACTGAAATGACCTTAGATTTATAGTTAAGGGTTATTTAGACAAAACTGGGCGCACAATTCCTCAGTTTAAAAATAACCTTCCAGGCATTGAATGCGTAAGATTGTTTAGAAAGCGGAACCCTACACTGACGGTTCGAGAATACAGCAACATAAAAACAGTTCGTGCTGCAGTTGACGAAGTTGTAATAACAAAGTACTTTGATGAACTTAGTGAATCTGTTGAGAGCATTCCGCCAGAAAATCTCTGGAATTATGATGAGACAAATCTTCGGGATGACCAAGGAACCACTAAAGTAATTTGTAAAAGGGGATCAAAGTACATGGACCGAATTATGAACTCTACTAAGTCTTGCACATCTATTGTGATGTGTGGAAATGCAGTTAGTGAGATGCTGAGCACTTATGTAGTTTATAAATCAGAACATTTATGGTCTACATGGACTGAGGGAGAGCCAAAAGGTTGCAGGTACAACCGTACAAAGAGAGGATGGTTCGACATGGCCACGTTCGAGGACTGATTTTTTAGTGCTTTGCTCCCTAGACTTAAAAAGCAGGAAGGACATAAGGTTTTAATTGGGGACAATCTCTCCTCACACATAAATGCTGAAGTACTCCAAGCCTGTCAAAAGAATAACATAAGGTTTGTGTGCCTGCCTGCTTGTTCCAGCCACTTAACTCAACCACTGGATGTTTCATACTTTGCGCCAATAAAAGCAGCATGGCGGAAAATCCTAACCACTTGGAAAGAATCAGAACATGGAAGAAATCTGGCAAATATTCCAAAAGATATATTCCCTAGACTGCTAAAAGAGCTGATTGATGGACTTTATGCAGAAAAAGAAAACAATATTGTTTGGGGATTTAGAAAAACTGGTATATTATAAACTCATTGACAAGATGCCTGATGTAAATGAAGAAGGGCCAACAATTGATTGCATGGAGAAGAAAAGCAAGTGCTGGATTTGGCCCCAGAAGAAAGACAAGTTAATTTACAGTTGAAAGGATGTCATTTCAAAAATTGAGCCTCCAAAACTATTGAACAAAAGAGGACATTTTAAAGTTTCTGAACTGGATGTTTTTTTTCTTTTTAAGTGTTTTAGTTTGCAACTAAAATCTTTTAGTTTAGAATTTACTTGACAGGTTTCAGTTTTACATGTGTAACCAATTTTTTCAATTAAGTTCAATGTTGTGTTTTGCTTCTAATGTTTTATAAATAAATAAGATTTTGAATTTTTAAATTTGTCTATTACTTTCCTTTGGGCCATAGTTACTCAATGGGTGGGGTATCTTTGTACTAGAATATTTTTACAATGCATTTTATATGAGAAAACAACAAGTGGTCAAAGTAACCCCAACCCCTGGGTAACTTTGGCTAAATTTTTAAAATAACCAAAAATAAATATATTATTTTTAAATATTTAAAAAAGTGGTATGGATGGATAGGGAATCTTTTATTTAATAGTTTAAAAATGTTTTTACTAACTTACTACAACTCATATTAAATATAACATTACTAAAGTGTTAAGGTGCAAGTTTTTTGGCCAAAGTAACCCCCTTTGACGGTAACAATCATGATGATTTTTATTTTTAATCCATCTTAAAACCATAATCTTATAACCCCATGTCTGTGATGCATATTATGCGTGAGTGTTCATGTTTTGTAAACCATATTAATCTATGTTAAATCCATATACCATACTTATTCAGAACAACTCTTTTACAAACAAATTGCAATAAAAACTGTGAAAAAGCTGCACAATAAAATATAAAACAAAAGTATTAACAAACAACTTTATTTTACCCATATAGGAATAATATTTTAAACGGTCATCACTTGATTTCAATGTGATTGGGTTTTTGTTCTCTCTTTCAATAGAAGCAAACAATACACCTAACAACACCAAAAACTGTTCTTGGAGCGATATTTTTTATGAACAAAAAAAATATATTAATAATAAAAGAAAAAAGTTGATACAGTTTCAAAAAAAAATTAGTACTAATTCAGATTGATCTTTTTAATGATATAAAGTACTTTTGCATTTAATTGCAAATGTACTTACCATTCAACTTTATTTCAATTGAAAAAAAAAATTATGCTAAGGTATTTCATTTTCATCATATCAAAAAGTTCATCAAGCGTGTCTTTTTTATTCTTAAAAACTACTGAAAATGTTTATATGTAAAAACACTGCTTCATATGTACATACAACTGAAACCAAAATGCTGGCCAAAAATAAGTTCAATGAAATTACTTTTTGGTTTTTCGTCCAAAATACATTCAATAAATGTATTTAACATGTTTATTAACATAAATATAATTAACAAAAAGTAAATTTAATGAAACTTTTTTAAATATTGAAATACAGGGAAGAGAAGTTACCTTTGGAGAGAAGAGACCCAGGAGCTCCCAAATAAAATACCTCTGTATCTTTAGCCACACTTCCAACACAACTAAAACCTGACTCGCAGTATTTATATGAATAACTACTATCTTTAAATTCTAAGAAGAGAATACATAAACAAACTTTTATATTCTAAATACTTTGGTTTACTGAGCAATTTAAATAAAGTTTCATAAACGAAATTATAAGAAGATTAAAAATATACAAAAATTTAACCTTTTGCACAAACTGATCTTGTGCCAATGACATTGAAGTTTTTATCTATTAAAGAACATCGCCCTAAGTATGAGATGGATGATTTTAATGTATCATTTTCATGCCATAAAGGTGCACAAGTATATAGAAAATCACCAGCTATTGCCATAGAGAAACCCATTTGTTGGTTAGAACGTTGACTTTTTTTTAGTTCTAAAGCAATAAAAACTAAATTTACACCATATTTACTCAAGAGTGATTATAATTTTAAAGGAAGTGGGGAAAAGTATAAGGTTATAGTTTTTTGTTTTATCTTATCAAATTTGAAAGTATAACACTAAATTAACTTTTATTTCAAAGAACTTTATAAGTTTAGCATTCTTACTATTATGTACTTTGAGAAAAAAAAAATCAACTGTTTTTTGTAGTTTAAAACTATAAAAAAATTTTTGATACTTTCACAAAACTCAATAAAAACTTAGCAGCACAAGATTTTAAAATAAAAAGAATTTAAAACATTTACAATTAGGCATTTTTTTTGCTTTAACATAAACACATTTTTTGTTTTTACATTTAACAAGAAAAGCTTAACATTAAAACTCAAAATCTCATTTGTAAAAAATTCCAAGAGTCAAAGTAGTATTTTTTACATTTTGTGTATTTGTATGGCTAAATTAAAGGAGAATTTAGAATAAATAAAAAGTCAATCATGTTATATGCTAGGTTCTTTCCAGAAACTTTTTTGACCTACTGTTATTAATTATCAAATAGTTTCAGCATGTGTTTTTGTAAAGAAAAAGGTTTAAATTTGAATTGCAAATAAGAGTTTAAGCCAATTTTTTGATAGAATTTGTAGAAACAAACTAACCAGATCCAATTTAAAAAGTTTTGCTTTCTTTTGGTTTATGCCTTTCTTTTGCTTTTGTTAACATGCTATATGGCACCACTTTAATTACTGCCATAACATCAAATAAGTTTTGGGTTTCGACTACATTTTTAATTCCAAGAATGCTTTTGTTGCTACTTCAAAAGCAACATTTACATTCTCTGGTTATTATCTTACAGACAGTCACTTTTTTTTGGAAGTAGTGAATTGCTACTTTTCAAAATATTCTTTCAAAAACTTTTCACGTGTGAATTATATGGCTTCATTTACTTTTTCTTTTCACTAAAGGTAGTTTAAGTGCACAATCATTTTCATACAGATACTTTGATAAACTATAAATTTGTTTATCAACATGTGTATATACTTTTTATCTGGCTAATCCTTACTCACCTGGAGCTCCTGGTTTATCTGGATCTTCTTTTTCCACATCTAGTTTTTTACAGGTATTATTACTATTTGCTTGGCAGCTGAATATAGCACCTTCTGGATCTTTCCCATTGTCAAGAGGTGCAGATATTATTACACTGAAAACAAATTAAATTTGCACTCATTAAATGAAGTAAAGAAGATGAGCAAGCGCTTGATTTTATAGTTTAAATTGTTTATAATTTAAACTATAAAATCAATCACTTTAAATCATAAAGGTTTGAAAATGACAAAATTGTTACAAGATTAAGAAAATAACATTACAAATTGCCAATAGATTCTTATACTCTGTATTTAAACAAGAGGGAAAAAATCTTGAGCATTTTTTTTTTTTTTTTATATTTAATCTCCAGAAAAGGAATTGTGGAAGCAAATGTTGAGATAGTGACTATGGCACTTACACTATAAACTTATAGCATCACTTGAAGATTCAGGATTTAAGAAAGATGTGCATCTAAGTGGGGGTTTGAGAACTTAAGTTACAATAATGAGTTTAAAGATATGCAAATTACAAAAGGAAGAGTATGATGAAAATTAATATTGTTCTAAGTAATATTCTAATTACTATTGGAAGAGGAAGACATCATGACTATTGTGAAAATTAAATTGAATATTTTGATAAAAAGCAGCTTCTTAAAAAAATAACTGAAATGTTCGTGTGTTTTATAAAAGGATAAATGAATAAATTGTTGGACACCAAAACTAACGCTGGAATTCAAAAGTGTCCACAAATCTATTGTTTATTTCAAAATTGTATGAAAAGGTAATAAAATTTTCAATATTTATAAACAAGTGAAAACTTTGTATACAATTTCTCAAATGAATCCATTATTGAGAGAACCTATAGCTTCGACAAAAGGGTGGGGTGCATATCAGATAAAACTACCTCATTTCTGAGTATTAAATAAAAGATTTTCAGAAAAAAAGCAACTAGTTAAACAGGAACTTTTGGATCTAGATTATGTATGGAAGGTCAATCAAGACTTTTGTATAAGCAATAAGCTGACAATGTTTGTTAAGAAGTTATCGTATCAGATAATTTAGTACTAGATTATCAAATATAATACAGAAAATCTACGGACGTTTAGGTATTCCGTTATTTCCGTTACTAAGCATGTTCTTGTAAACAAACTCCTCTGACATTACTAATCATTGCCTAATTAAAATAATTAAGAATTGGTGACTATCAAAAGCGTATTTCTTATTTGTTGCGCAATCAATTAATAAGCATAAATAAAAATTATTGGTTTTAATTTTTGAACACCTCGTTCAAATTAAAGTTGCGTTTTAAATGAAACTTGTTTTATGCTAATGGAGTTTAAACGTTCCTTATGTAAACGGTTTTACATAAAATAACTTCATATTTTCTTGAATACCATCTTCGGATTAAGTTTTTTTTTTCATCTTCATGCTTGGATCTCTCTCTAGTTTCAGTTAAAAGTTTAATTTCTTGAATTTCTTCCACCGTTTCAGGATAAATTTCATAAAAAAAAACAAAGTATTAGGATCAAATCTCAACATGGTAAAATACTTATTGATCATTTGCTTAAAGTAGAAGAGAGTTACAACTTAAAGATAAAAATTAAGCCAAAAACGCCCCCCTTTTACAGTCCATTACTCTGCTCTAAAGTCAGAAACAATTTTTGCTTTATTAACACTGCACAACAAATTTTTTTAAAAGTCTTGCTTCCTGAAAAGTTTTAGGTATTTGTAACAGGTACCTATAAGGTATACACAAATGTAGTTTTTCTTTCACTGCATTACGTAGGAACTCTAAGAAATAGATATTTACATGTTTACCTACTTAATCCCGTTTATGCTCCGCACGAGCCATTAAGATAGACAGCGCATGTTGTGCAGCAAATATTAGGCCTCCATTCCTTGTCTTGGTCACCAATTTCGGAGCCAAAATACAGATAGTAAGCTTTCTTAACAAGAGCAGTTATAGAGCGTCTCTGAGACGTAAGTGTATATTCGCTACGTATATAGCAGAATATATCGCGGCTGTTACGAAATTGATGAGACATTGCTAAACAGCGAAACGGCTATTAAGTTTACCATTAAGTTTACTTAATATAATATTGATACAGACACTGTACTTTACTAGAATAATGCACAATTACAGACTAGCATTCTGTATTAACAAATTGAGCAGGATCGGTTTATGCAGCCACCTTTATAGGATGCTAAGAAAGCGCCAAGCTCGTTCTCACTTGCTCAGGCATGCCCAAGATGTCATATTTCTACAGAAAGACTTTCAAAATGGTCTGATCATGCATACCTAGGCATGCTCAAGCTGCACAATATGTTTGGATAAATATTTAAAAAAAAATTATGAAAAAAATGAAGATTTCCTTACGTGATGCGAAAATTTTTTATGTAACATTCGAAATCAGCACCCAAAAATTTATAACAAACACCCAACAGTGTTCAAGAAGCAAAAACTGCAATTGTACAAACTTTTAAACACCAGAGTAAGTAGTTCTTAAGTTATTCATCTCAGCTTATAAATTGCTATTCTGAGAAAACAGCAGTTTAACTTGATATTTTTAAAAGTAAACTGCTTGCTTTATTTTATAACCAAAGGGAACCTCAAAGTGTTTCAAGTTATCAATTTTTAACCTGTTTATTTTTTCTCGCTATTTCTGAAAGCTTTTTTCTGAAAAAAAATAGCTTGAGGAGTTTACTCATCAAAATACAATCTTTATCTCCGCTACGAGCGTTTCCTTATACTAACTTTTTTTAAATGAGAAATAGAAGATCTTTAACGTTTTCTGTTTGCAATACAATTAATTCTATCTTTTTAGCATTCCTGAATATATTTGGGAAGACTCTATGTTAAAAAATCCAAAATTATGATATCTTTCACATACTGCTATCTAAAGCAATTTTTGACGTAACTTGATTAAGTTAAACTAGTTTTAAATTTGCTTTAAATGGTGAAATATGAAAGCAATTTGTATTTTATTAGTGTTAACAGAGTAAAAATGCTTTCTCTGTTATCGTCAATTTCGAAACACTTAACCCTTAAATGAATGATTTTTTTAAAAACATAAGAAAAAATCATACATGTATTTTAAGTTCTACTCTTTTTAAAAAAAAATTTGAAAATGACATTTCAATTTTGATATCTTATTTTATCTTATTTTATTCAATTTTGATATTTTGATATTTTAAACTAATCTTAAAAACGTTGTATATGTGTTAAATAAATGTTGCATTTCTGCAACACTATGCATTTAAGGGTTAAAAATACAGGATGAAAATACAGGATGAAAATACAGGATGAAAATACAGGATGAAAATACAGGATGAAAATACAGGATGAAAATACAGGATGAAAATACAGGATGAAAATGAGAGGCAAGAAACACGAGAAAATCATTACACAAAAATTACCTAAAGTTACCTATAAAATTTATCCCTAAAAATTAGCAACTTTTAGTGACAATATGGCTACTATTAGTTACCTCCATTTCTGCAGCGACTGGCTCATTTGGCCTAATCGAAAAATATCATTTTGTCACTCTTTTACGCGAAATTTTCGCATTTAGAATTAAGATGAAAATATAAAAACTAACTTTAATGTTCAACTGATTGGCAAATTCCTTAACTTTAAATACATAAAATTCTCAAATCAAAAAATGTGCGGCCCGTATTACCGCTCTATAAAAATTTATTTTCTTAGAAAACCTCTATTTTCATTCTATTAAAGAACTGTTTTAGCTTATGAGGCAGACAAAAATATATCAGATTGTTGTCCTAGGTCTCTGTAAAAATTTTTATTTTCCTTCATTTAAAAAAAAATGATACGATGATCAAAGATTGGAACCAATGTACTTAAATATGTATTGACTTATTTAATTAAATATGTATTTAATCAACAATCCCGCAAAAAATTTAAAAGTACATATACTAGCCTATATATCAAATAATATAGTAATAATCTTAGAACAAATCTTAGTCCAAGTTTACTCTTCATGTAAATATACATCTTAATGCAAAAATAGAGCATTACTTATATAGTGATTTGCTGCTGCACTCCGAGCCGTTTATCGTCCTAATTAGTTAATTTAAAATAATTGGATAAAAGATTGCATCAGAAAGAATATACAATACATGTAGAAACTTTAATTACAGTTTATTACAATTCAACAATAGACCTTTTTGTAGTATATCATTTCTTTTGGAAAAGATCTTACAAAGTTAAAGAACGCTCTGAACTTATCTGGAACTGTGATAGTCAGAGTTACCATCTAGCATTCCTGATTATTAGCTATACGTTAAAGATCCCCTTCGTTTAAGCTTTCCTTAATTTTATCCTTAGTTGACTTAGAATGATCAGAGTACGAACATTCATTTTTTGGTATCCCTCCAGAGGCATTGTGAAAGTTGGCACGTATGCTTTTTTGCTTTAATCCAAATTTTAAAAAATGCTGCTGTTATAACTGTTAACTTCAAGGATAACACGTTCATAGAATGTGAAGACTATTCCACTGACGAATGTTGCACAGAGATGCTACCCTAAGGTTTCATTTTATTCTTTTTATGTAATTGTTTTTCCAGTAGTCAATTATGCCTTCCAGAACACTTTTTTGTCACCATTAGAAATCCGATTGTCACGCAGGTTGAAGTCATTTGTTTTTTAATTTCATGTAGAAACCCTCTAAGGGGCTCTTTTGTTTTCCCTATCAAAATTTGCTTAAATTGCGATAAGTGAATTTTATAATACGGTCTCTACACATGATTCACAAACTTGGTCCGTTCAGTTTCATACATGATAACTAAGTAGCTCCAGCAAATTTACTAATGTTGCTGCTACAAGTATCACAGCAACAGGTAAGTTTCTGGTCTGCACACTCATAATATTTTAGTAAATGTATGCATTTAGTCGTCACATCACATTTGTTTGATATATTACATATTTTTAAAACAAATCTTTAAAAATGTTCCTTTCGTAATTTTTGCAGATTATACTTAATATTCTTTGATTTAACAAGTCAACATAAGAAAACAATAAAGTTGAGATTGTTTTTTGGGAGAGGGAAGAGGACAACCTAATCATATTTTGGGTTCCATTTAAAAATGCTTTATAATGGGTACAACTATAAAGGTGTTGTGTAAACCTTCAAGTTTTCTAAAAGTTCATCAGAAATTCTTTAAAAGCGATCTTTAGTAATATGCTTTAGTATCTGCAATCTAATCAAATAATAAAGAAGTTTACAGGCCGTTGGATTACCTCAGTTTGATCAAAATACATTTTTTAAAAAACTGAGAACATTAATGAGTACAAATTATAATGATAAAATGATAAATGCACTCAATACACTATTTAATGTACAACTATGTATTAACTATGAATATTAAAAAGTGCACATACAAGCATGGTCGCATAAAAAGGTTTTTGAATGAAAAAGAAATAAAATTTATGTAATTCTTAAAAAACGCGAGATCATTTATTGACATACTATATATTGACTGATAATCATTCCATAATTTAATTGATATTTGCAGATGAAAATCAAATTACCACAGCATTCAGAAAGTCAGGCCTTTATGAAAGACACAGCACATTACCACTGATTGAGGCAAGACACAGCACATTGCCACTGATTGAGGAAAATATTTGCTTCAAAATTTTAGGTTTATACTTTTATACAAAAATTAGTTTTATTTTATACGCGTTTACTTCAAAGTTTTTAAAGCATACTATAGTTGTATTTTATTTGAATAAGAGATTTGCAGGCCACGTTTTAAAAGAAAGTCCTTTTAATACTAAGGGGTAGCTTGTTTTTTTTTGCCGTATACCGAACGTAAACTTTCAGTCGTGAATTTATATTTGACAACATATCAAACATTTCAGCAGGTTAACAGATATTAAAACAATGATCTTAGGCGAACATGTGAGTTGGAGTCAACAACAATATTTAATGATCTTTTAAAGTTTTTTATCCCGTCATAAATTTGACTTTAATCTGGGTTCCCCTGATTCCGAAGAATTTTTAAATAATAAGTTCCGTACCTGGGTTTATTTCTTGGAAAAAACAGCACTTTATATCCAAACTTCGTAGAGTTGTCATTAGAGAAGCTCCAAATATTTTTTGTCTCCAAGTTAAAGCTAAACACTCCATTTAAGGATAAATATAAAAGTAGTTTAAACATTTTTTGAAACCTGGTCTGCAGTTTTTAGATGTTTCCTACTTTACTTTTAACTTCTTTTATTGATTTTTGCTAAAAAATAATAGAAACAAATGTAAAACAAGTTTTGCAGCATCTTTTACGAAAATTTTTCAAATGAAATATTTCTATTTTCTTGGTTTAAAAAACTTTTAAAAACCATTTATTTTAAAATAATTTTAAGATTACCCCATTCTTCAACACGCAATTCCGTCTTTATCAAAAACGAGCTTTTTTTTTTTAAAAAAGAACTTATTCAAGCTTAATCGATAAATAAACACGTGCAAGTTAAGCTTATGCAAGTTAAGCAAATATCACTGAAAACATAAATGAACTCATGTAATTTTATTGATGCTCGTTTAGTTTTCCATATTTCTCAAAGACTGAACCTTCAACTACAAATCTGTTCCTCATCAAACATCGCCTTTAATATTTGATCATCAATCATCTATTCATTATCATTAGAATGTATAATAACTAGAGTATATAATATATCAATTAGAATATATATTGTAGTAGCTTAAATATATATAATAGCTTAAATATACAGTAGAATACTTAAGAACATAATCTGGAAATAAGAAAACCATGAGATGATTTTTTGTGTTTAGACTCGTCTGAAAATTCAAGTTCCTTAAAGACAACCTTACATAAAAAGTTCATAAAGACAACTTTTAGTAAAAAAAAAAGAACGTGATCTGACTTCTGTTCTTACTTTGGAGATTTAAAGCAATTTAAACTATAAAAAAACGGTAAATTTAAATAATAAAAATCAATTTACATGAAAAGCAACAGAGCAAACAGTTATAGCGACATTTTTGCTTTTGTAAGCGTCATAACATTTTAATGCTTATTTACGTAGCCAATTTTACAGTAAAATATTTAATGTGGAGAGTACTAAAGCTGCTTTTTTAAATTTGCTTTTTTAAAAGTTAAAAGTATAAAAAAAAAACAAAAAACCTTTGGTTTGAATTGCAAAGCCAATTTAAAATAGTAAATCTGTCGCGGTACTGAAGGCTGAGCGATTTTCAAACAAAAGTGTTTTTTGTTGCGCTGTATGGTGAATTACTGTATGCTCAAGAAATCGAAGGAAGTTGAGTAAATTGCTTCTAAGAGTTCGGTTGGTGATTTTAACAGAAATGTTGGTTGGGAGTTGGGTCGGCAAGAAAGTTTACAAAGTAAGCCTCAAAAGAATTTCTCTCATCTTTTGTTCATGTGAAAATTTTTTGAATAGGAGCACGATGCAGAAAAACGAGGAAACTGTTCAAGAAATGTTTGCATGGTGTGAGTGCTGTTTGGGCTCACTTTTAATGTTTTAGTTGAAAATCTTTTCTTTTCGTCAGTGTGCGGAAGGAAAAACGAAAATAATTTTAAACATAATTTTAACTTTTTCTCCTATCAAACGATTTATTTATCGAACGATGAAAAGTACGAGACAGCCGATGCGTAAGGTGGACACATCTACCCATGAAAAATAAAACAACTAAAATTTAGAATTGTTTTAGCAATAATGGCTATAAATTAAATTATATTTACATCGATAAAATGAATTTTACTAACAAGTTGATAACAGAGACAAACATTTATCAAAAGATAACTGACAAAGCCTGTTTCAGAGAACCATGACTTACAGGTCGAAATAAAAACACTAAACGATCTTAAAGATAAAAATCGTTGTTTATACTAGCACAGCACTTGAATTAAGAAATATCTGTGGATACATAGAAAAAGAAAGGTCAAGAAGATCTTTAGGAAGGGAAATTAAAAAATGGAAGAAGATATTTTTGAAAGAGAAAAAAAACAACTTTAAAGGTGAGTTTTAAGAGAGGAAGAGAATATTTTTTAGATGTTGGAAATTGTTTTAGAGAAAATTTGAGTTTCAAGGATTCCGAAGTAGAGGATATTTTTGAATAAGATTTGATTGCATGTTACTATTTGTATTTGTCAGGCGATAAAAGAGCATTTTTGAATTAAACATTGGCAATATTTAACAAAGTACTATAAAAGACAACAAAAAAGCCAGCAGTAAGTATTATCATTGCGCTTCGATTCAGGAGTTAGCATATCGATAGTACTTGTTAAAGCATTACGTTACCTTCAGGGTTAGTAGTCAGTGAGTCCACCATTACACAAACAATAGGCGAATATCATTCGACAAGACACTTATCCACACACCCAAACACACAAATAATTGTTAAAACAAATATTAGCAACAAACAACCTTAGCAAACATAACTAAATCAAACCTATCTGAACACAAAACTCCATCATGAACCAAGAAAACGCCGCCCTCACAGTCAAGCGTTCGATGGCTAATAGTGTTTTTGAATTGGTTTATTTATTAAAATTTAGCTAAGTTTTATGGTCGTTCAATGTAATGTTTTTTTCTTTAAAAATTATTTTTGTACACCTAATGATAACTAATGCATTCAGGCTCGACCTGTGAATATTTTTTTTTTCGCTTCACCTCTGAATATTTTTGTTTCGTTTTCGCTTCATCATCACACTGAACCAAGAAGTAGAATTACACTTAGTTCTTTCCGTAAGTAATTCTTTTATGGATATGTTGGCGCCCCGTAGTTAAATTTTTGTTCTTTTAAAGTAATTAAGCTTGACTGTTGTATTACTTTTCAAAGTTAAAAATCTCAAAAATAAACCAATTGTTTTTCATGGACATAAAATTTTTTTTTTTCGCAACATGGTTTCAAAAAAAAAGGTGTTCACATTGAAATGTTTCAGAAACATCGTTCGATTATCTGTTCAATAGGAACGGCGACTTCAATCATCGTACCGATTGAACAGAGAGAGGGTGGGGTAAAATCGTTTTAAAAGTTGGAGGATAAAAGTTTGAAAATAAGAATACTCGAAAGATTCCTTGCGTTGAACTTTGTAAATTAAACATCAGGAATATAGCAGGAAAGAAAAAAGGAAACCAAAAACAAAACATCATTCAAAGAGTAAGATGCTGAGAAAAATTCAATAAACAAATTTTTTTCCTGATAACCTTAAAAGTTTACTTTGTTGATGAGTTTTTTAATTATGATAATTTATGTATATATATATATATATATATATATATATATATATATATATATATATATATATATATATATATATATATATATATATATATATATATATATATATATATATATATATATATATATATATATATATATATATATATATATATATATGTATATATATATATTTATGATTAGTAAAAGACTTCTTCACTCGAGAGTGCTCAATAGCCTGCTGGCAAGAGCAATTACATAGAAGATACAGCAAAGGATGACAACTTTGTTGGTACTTAAAGTTTCATACCGGCGTGCCGGCAATCATCAGCCAAAATACATAATGAAAAAAACGTTACAAAAAGAGAACATTAAAGAAAAACGAAAAAACCGTTAAAAATGTCGTTAAAAAAGAATTGTTCTTATTAATGGCCTCAAATTAGTCTTTACTGTCAAATGACGCAAGCATGTATTTATTCATATGCCTACACTTACTAACCAGCTCTTGCTTTTTATTTAATAAATTTGCGCCTCTATAGATGGCAATTTCAGTTTTTTCATTTAAACATAGAGCGCATCTTCTTGTGCTTGGTTGATAAGGTTGGCATTTCCTGATTATACTCCATTTAATTAAAGGTTTTCCGTTTTTTTCTTTTATGCGCCACACTTCCTTGGATAGTTCGGTGTCGTTTTTGTATTTTACAGTATTGAACGACTTAATGTGGTTTGCATAACGTAATTTAAAAGGCGGTTCACTTATGCCAATATATATTTTATCTAAATAGTTCGGAAGGTCTGAAGAAATAACAGCTTTGTAAAGCATGTTTTCTGTTAGGCAAAGTTGATTTAGTGGACAATGCAACCTGTTGATACAATTGCAGGATTTCTTATTTTGATCTTCAGTATCTTCGATGATTTTTTGGTTATGCCAGTTTATTATAGATTTTAAATTCGGCATGCAGCTGTAACTGACTTTCAAAGTGTTTCTATTGAATATTTTGTTCAAAATATGCTTAGATGGAAAATGTTTGTCTACCAAATTAAGAAATGATTTGCCAACTTTTGTGATCACGTTTTTGCTAAATGGTGGATTGAACCATATAATGTTACGCTTTCGATTATACTTCTTTCTGGTATTATTATTAGGAGTATTGTTATATTTTAATTTATGACTATATCCTGCTTCATTTAATACCTCCTCATAACACTTAATAGCTTTGCCGAATATTTTTTCACTCGATGAAAGTCTTGATAATCTGCGTTCCAATGAAATGGGTATTTGCTTAATAATATTCGGAGGATGGTTTGATTCCTTATGAATATAGTTTATTTGATTCCCTGGCTTGCTATAGGGTTGGTAAGTAGAATCGTTTAAGTTCAAAGTAATATCTAGGTAGTTAACGATTTTAAGATTGCATTTAATGGTAATGTTTAATCCATATTCTTTAAGCTTTTTTGTGATTGTTTTCTTGACTTTCTCCAATTCTGGGCCACTTAGATTTTCAAAAACCGCCAAACCATCGTCTCTGTAAATACCTATAAAATTTTTGTTATAAACGGATGATAGCTTATCTAACAGAAATAGCCCCACTAATTCGCAAACTTCAGCCCCGTCAAATGCCCCCATTGTTACATCAAATAAACCGCGTCCTTTTTTCATCCATGTCTCATTTCTATGAAACAGAAGAGATTTTCTAGAGTGGTATACTATTCTTTTTTCTTCAGCTGTAATACAAACGACCCAGTAAACACGCTTTAGTTGGTCCAACTGACGGGCCAGTATTGGCTACAGTTGGCTAACTGTTGGCATTTCTTGCCAACCATTAACCGACTGTATACCGCGTGTTTTTGAATCGTAAGTTTCCCGTAAGTTTGTAAATGTATATTATAAATATATTCACTTAGACCATGCGACTAATTATCAAAATTATTCAAATAGATTCATTCAATGATTAAAACTATTCAATAGAGTTAGTTTAGTTTGAAGCTTTTTATCATTTTTTTTTCTTTCAAACGCTTTTTCTACCCTTTAATTAAACTTTTAAACTCAAACTCTCGTACACCTCTTAATATAACCGTTACGCTGGTAAGTAGAAATATTTTACATTTATCCATTAGTGACACATTCAGATATAATTTTTGACATTGGTTGAGTTTTTAATTTATTTTTATGATGACACCATTGTTGTATTTGTATAAGATATTTTAGCTCTATTTTAACTATTATCAAAAGTTTAAATACAGCTAAAATGTATATGTGCGTGTATAGTAGTATGTTTATGTGTGTATTTCTGTATGTATATGTATGTATGTTTGTATGTATATATATATATATATATATATATATATATATATATATATATATATATATATATACAGAGTGTCTGCCAGATCAGGGGAATTCAGGGAAAAGTCAGGGAAATCAGATATCTGCAAAAAATCTAGGATAATCAAGGAAATTAGGTTGAATTTTAAAAAAATCAGGGAGAAATCAGGGAAAATGGCTCTTCATCAAACTTACATAACTTAAATAAGTTGTACATAGTACATGTAATATAAAAGTTTATTTGGCAGATAGTTTTATGAACTTCACTTGCATCAAGCGAATCTTGAATCTTCACTTGCAAAAATGTAAACAATTATACAACCCATTAAATGTATCAATACTTGATACATTTAGTGTGGGTTGTATTATTGTTTACATTTTTGCAGTTGAAGAGCATTTTTCTAAACGAATCTAGGTCAATTTTTGTGAAGTTGAATTTGGGTAACTTTAAATTAAATCAAGGAAAACAGGTAGAAGATCAGGAAAGTATCAGGGAAAAGTCAGAGAAATCCACCTAAAAATATTGGCAGACATCCCTATGTATTTTGTATATATTGCATATAATATATGCCATATACAATATTGACATAATATATGCAGTATATAAATAAATGGTATATGCAATTGCATATACAATATGACATATACATTTCATATTAAGCATATATAACATTTATATTATATTATATATATATATATGTGTGTATATATATATATATATATATATATATATATATATATATATATATATATATATATATATTCATATAATGCATATAATTATAGCATTTTATTAAAAGGGACTTCGACTTCTGAAAACTATGAGAAAACTGTTCAAAATTTTGGGGATCAGGAAAGTAAGGTTTTGGATAAACTATTTGTTTTTTTGTTTTTTTTTGTTTGTTTTACTACTTGTTATACATTGTATATGTGTTACGCATACATACATTGATTAAGATGCTGATATATTGACAAAGGAAAACTATTTATATTTTTTGTAAAAAAAATTAACTTGTGTTTTAATTAAAGTCATAAATGGATGAAGGCTTTAAAAAAATACATATTTCATGTTACAAAAATACACATTTCTACTTTTTTATGCAGATAAAGGTTTTAAATAACGCTCTTTTCCATGGCCTTAATAACACAGCACAAAAATGTGCTAGAATACCATTTTTACAGCAATCAATTCACCTACAGGGATAAATAACATGAATGTTTAAAATTGTAACTCCAAATATTTGAGTTCCATAACACCTTTATCCATGTATGTCTTCAATTTAAAAACTAGATTGTGTTTTTGAAACCAGTTTTCCAATAAGATTCAAATGCAATCAAATATTATTTAATTATTTATGTATGTTTATAGAGAAGTTAGCAGCTTTGGAGTTAAGATTAACAGAACTGGAGCAAAAAAATAAGTTTTTAGAAGTTCAAAGTTTTTTGGATAATGAAGATATTGTTGTTCCCCCTGGCCTTCCAATGGAAAGTAAGGAAGATTTGGAGAGGTTTAACCTTATGATACAGATGAAATCTGAGATGGCTCTCTATAAAGTTTGAAATTATTTTTTGTATTATAATGTTTCTAGCAGTCTTCAGGTTGCGTTTAAACTAGTAACTATTATTTTATAAGATCAAAGATAAGTTTTTTTATAAGTCTTATAATTGTAATTTATCAAAGGTAATTTAATAATACCTTAGTTATATTATACCGCATTACATTTTCATTTACCTTTGAAAAAATAGTTTAAATAAAAAAGTTGTAATATGTAGCATTATTTGTTTTTAGGTCAAATATCTGCGTTCTATTGGCGGTAAAGTTGAACGTCCAAAATACATATGATGTGTGTTGGGAGCCATGTTTTCCAAAAATTTTAGCGTTTTATGTAATTTAAACGGATCTTCAAGTAAGATGATAGCTACTGGAATGGGCAAGGTTAAGTTGCGATGTTATCATTTTGTGTTAAAGTGCTTACTATGTAAGTATTACTAGTTATGTAAATTTTTAGTCTATTAAAGTCAACTGTATTTTTATATTTACAAAAATATGTTTACAACACTAAGAAAGAATATAATATGTTAGTACTTATGAAAATTACCAGTGTTGTCATTAGTTGTAAATTTGTAAGATATTATAGTCTCCCTTGGTGACTTGAACTTATTATCATATGCACATATTTTTAAAACTGCTAACCAGTTAATGTAATTTTTGATTTGCAAAGTATACGTATAAGAGCTTAAAAATAACTTAAAAATAATTTATATTTAAACAAAAAATAAATTGAGTTTTTAAATTTATTTTCATTTTATTCTTTTAGCAGCAGTAAGAATTCAGTATCTTAATTCCAAGGATAAAGATATTTACCCGATGGTTTCAAGATGGTTTCAGGGTGCAAATGATCAAGGAGATGGGCGAATAAATAGACAGACGAAAAGCAAGGTTATAAAAAATCAGTTGCAGTTAATCAATGAAAAGAATATTTAGTTATTATTTTCTTTTGAAAATTTATAAAAGCTTATTTTTCTTGATTTTATTTATAAATCTAATTTTTCTTAATTATTATTAATAATTATCTAATAAATCGCCACGTTTTTAAATATTAGCGTTTTACAATATTGTTTTTAATTAAAGTTGCCAATATTAGTTTCAAACCTTTAATAATATTAACTACAATAATAGAATATTTTTAGTTCTTTATTTGTAAATATTTTTCTTTAATGGTCTGGAAATAAAAGTGTAATGATAAAAAATTTGTTCTTTTTTTTGTATTCAACTAAGTTATCTATAAATAATACAATATTTTGTGTCGACAGTAGTACTGTTTGGTAAAGTCTGATATACAAACAATCACTATTAGATAGAAAATTAAATATGAAAAAGTAAAGTTATACTTTGTTATTAAGCAATATTCAAAACATGATTTATAACTTTTGCACTTTCAATTTAAACGCAAAAGTGAATTTAAGAAATCGCGAAAAAAAATCATATAGTTGGGCCGGTAATGGTACCAACTGTTAGCCAACTGTTTTATTACTGTTGGGCCGTTAATGGCAAACAATTGTTTAAAAACAGTTGGCTAAGTGTTGGTAAAAGTGTTACGTTTTTTTCACGGTACCAACTAAATAGCCGACTGTTGGCCCAACTGTAGCTAATAGTTGGTTATTAGGATCGGGCCAACTACTTACCAACTGTTCGATGTTTACTGGGGAATTTCTCAGCAAAGGACATCACTATTCTCAACAGTTCTTCACTAATTGTTGGATAAAAATCGTTAATATCAAAAACGACGAATTTCTGCAGCTTCTTATTCGGAATGCTTTTAAACCAATCTATTACGTTCTGCGTGTTTTTCCATTGATTTAGATTCAACGTGCCCCTTATAGTATTGTTTATTTTGTCTAAAATGACACATGCAGACAAGTCATCTAATTTGTACAGATTAAAGAAAGATGAGTACAAAAAGCTGATAACTAACTCCATTACAACAAGTTATAAAAAGGTTAATAATAATATTAAGAACATGATAAATGCCGAAGGTAAGGAAATCATGGCAGGCACAACCGAATTTAACAAGATGCATATCAATGGTGAAACTAGCGCTTTTATAACACTTAAAGATCACAAAGAGAATTTTGTAAATAACCCTAGCGTACGGTTAATAAATCCTGCAAAAAACGAGTTGGGAAAAATAAGCAAATCTATTTTAGATAAAATAAACAATACTATAAGGGGCACGTTGAATCTAAATCAATGGAAAAATACGCAGAACGTAATAGATTGGTTTAAAAGCATTCCGAATAAGAAGCTGCAGAAATTCGTCGTTTTTGATATTAACGATTTTTATCCAACAATTAGTGAAGAACTGTTGAGAATAGTGATGTCCTTTGCTGAGAAATTCGTTTGTATTACAGCTGAAGAAAAAAGAATAGTATACCACTCTAGAAAATCTCTTCTGTTTCATAGAAATGAGACATGGATGAAAAAAGGACGCGGTTTATTTGATGTAACAATGGGGGCATTTGACGGGGCTGAAGTTTGCGAATTAGTGGGGCTATTTCTGTTAGATAAGCTATCATCCGTTTATAACAAAAATTTTATAGGTATTTACAGAGACGATGGTTTGGCGGTTTTTGAAAATCTAAGTGGCCCAGAATTGGAGAAAGTCAAGAAAACAATCACAAAAAAGCTTAAAGAATATGGATTAAACATTACCATTAAATGCAATCTTAAAATCGTTAACTACCTAGATATTACTTTGAACTTAAACGATTCTACTTACCAACCCTATAGCAAGCCAGGGAATCAAATAAACTATATTCATAAGGAATCAAACCATCCTCCGAATATTATTAAGCAAATACCCATTTCATTGGAACGCAGATTATCAAGACTTTCATCGAGTGAAAAAATATTCGGCAAAGCTATTAAGTGTTATGAGGAGGTATTAAATGAAGCAGGATATAGTCATAAATTAAAATATAACAATACTCCTAATAATAATACCAGAAAGAAGTATAATCGAAAGCGTAACATTATATGGTTCAATCCACCATTTAGCAAAAACGTGATCACAAAAGTTGGCAAATCATTTCTTAATTTGGTAGACAAACATTTTCCATCTAAGCATATTTTGAACAAAATATTCAATAGAAACACTTTGAAAGTCAGTTACAGCTGCATGCCGAATTTAAAATCTATAATAAACTGGCATAACCAAAAAATCATCGAAGATACTGAAGATCAAAATAAGAAATCCTGCAATTGTATCAACAGGTTGCATTGTCCACTAAATCAACTTTGCCTAACAGAAAACATGCTTTACAAAGCTGTTATTTCTTCAGACCTTCCGAACTATTTAGATAAAATATATATTGGCATAAGTGAACCGCCTTTTAAATTACGTTATGCAAACCACATTAAGTCGTTCAATACTGTAAAATACAAAAACGACACCGAACTATCCAAGGAAGTGTGGCGCATAAAAGAAAAAAACGGAAAACCTTTAATTAAATGGAGTATAATCAGGAAATGCCAACCTTATCAACCAAGCACAAGAAGATGCGCTCTATGTTTAAATGAAAAAACTGAAATTGCCATCTATAGAGGCGCAAATTTATTAAATAAAAAGCAAGAGCTGGTTAGTAAGTGTAGGCATATGAATAAATACATGCTTGCGTCATTTGACAGTAAAGACTAATTTGAGGCCATTAATAAGAACAATTCTTTTTTAACGACATTTTTAACGGTTTTTTCGTTTTTCTTTAATGTTCTCTTTTTGTAACGTTTTTTTCATTATGTATTTTGGCTGATGATTGCCGGCACGCCGGTATGAAACTTTAAGTACCAACAAAGTTGTCATCCTTTGCTGTATCTTCTATATATATATATATATATATATATATATATATATATATATATATATATATATATATATATATATATATATATATATACACACACACACATACTGTATAGCTTAAACAAAAACAGTTGATAAGTTGAGTAAAAAAACGCATTTAAGCGCAAATTAATTTCCATAAAAATTTTACGCATTAAGCTGTATTCATTTTAAATATTTTTCTTAAGTTTTAATTAACTTTAGAAATCATGGAGTAGGAGATGAAAAAAATAATAAGTTTACTGACATCATTTCTATGGATGCTTCTAAGCAAATTTACTAAAGCAAATTACCAACACTTAAACGGGTCTTGTTGTGTCATTTAACAAAGTTGAAAGATGTCCTGGAATCAACTTCTTATGCAAACATAATCTGCTATTATTTTTATCAGAAACTTTACATGCCAACTATAATCGGTAGAAATAATATTGACCTAGCGATGAAAAATCTAAGTTATGAAAAATAAAGAATGAAAAGTCATAATAATGAAATAGAAATAATAATAACAATAAAATACATAAATAAGAAAAAAGGAGCAAATTAAACGAATATCGAACTCTGAGAATAAAACTTTTTAAAAACACAGTTTTGAAGGGCCGCTGATAAAAAAAGTTTACTGGTTGAAAGGACTGTTGATAAAAGATGAAATTTAAGCTAAGCAAAATGCTTTTTATATCAAATTTATGTGACTAATAAACATTTAATAAGTATGAACAAAAAATTCACAGAAAAGAAAAAAAGATTTGAGAAAAATTGACACAGAACAAACATCCCCTAGAAAAGTTAAACTATGAATCTTGCCAATTAAATGCGTTATGGAAAACAACTTGCGGTGATGACTCTTCCAAACTTACCCTTAATACTAGAACAATTCATTGATAAGGAACCTTTATTATAGCAGACATAAATTTGAAAGATTAATGTAGATCGGATGCCTTCACCTAAATTATTTCTCCATAGAAATGGTTGACTTATGGAAACGCTTGATTTCAAAGAATGATCAATTCGCTGTCTGATGCTGATGGGACAGATGTACTTCTAATTCTTCCACAATTGTTGAATCAAATTCAATCCAGCAGGTATTGGGAAAATCACAAAAACCTGCTTTTCGAGTGCATCAAATAAATCCAAATAAATAAGTTAGATAAATAAGTAGGAAGACAAAATATAAATGAAGACTCCACGGGAAGAAACGGCAGGGTCACATTTTTTCATTTTGAGATAAATCATTATTAAACTTTTAAACCTTTATAAGTTTCGAAGTTTTAGGAAAATTTAGAAAAACTTTAAATATGCATCAAATCGTTTATTTGATTTGAATTCAAATACAAAATATGCTATTATGGTTAATAAAGCTAGAAAGTGTAAAAAGTTGAAACTTTCAAAATGTGACCCTGCCGTTTCTTCCTGTGGAGTCTTCAAATATGAGTGTAACATTAAAGTGGATATCCACAAAAAAAAAAAGTAATAATAATTTTGGAATTGTTAAAAAACCTTTAAAAGAAAAAATATTTATCAATGTATTTAAACAAGTTGATATATTTCTTGTAACGTGAATATTGCAACGTTAAAATCAAGCTTTTTTTTATCTATACTTTCATGACGACTTTTTCAAGGTTTACGCTTTGAAACTTGGGAATTATGTGCTAACGCATGAAATGAAGGGAATGAAACTCAATGAAAACCAATTGCAGTTAGCCTTTTAATTTAAACTTTTATGTTTTTTTGTGTGCATATTTTCAGGGGAAAGATCAGTGACAAACAATAAAATGACAAAAAGAATCAAAGCAAGTTTAAAAAATTTCCTTCATCTGGGTGCGTTTAATAACTCATGAATATATTAAGTAAAATGTTCCAACCAATCTTAAGATATCATGTTGCAGGTCAAGCAGTGTCTGAAATTCAGTTCTTAGAAAACAAAAAAAAGGGTCTTGAGGCTATTGCAGGTTGGTGAGGAAAATGACTCTTGTTTTCAGATCTATTTTTTAAAAAATTTTTCTTTTCCATTCATTTTTTTTTAATTACTCATTGTTATTAAAATATAAAAACAAAAATATAACCCTTAGTTAAAATTTAAACAAAGCTTCTTGTTTATGTTGTGTAAAATGAGAACAAAGCCTGTAAAAAAGCAAAACTATGAATAGTTTGATAAATAAACACGAGATCTAAAAAAGACTTGCAAAACAAGCTGACATAATAAACCCTAAAGTAACTTAAAATGTGGGTTTTTTGATAATTAAAGGAATTGTGGGATTTTGGTAGAGCCCTTGTCAATGACGCTTTCTAATCCTGCGAACTTGACAATGAATCTGACAAAAGTTTACTTTTGTTAAAATCAAAACATCACGCATCCTAAATATCAAAGACCTTTTTTTTTTCTTGTGGTTACCCACCTTAAATGGAATAATAGAAGGATGATTCTTTAAAAATTGAGGACAGAAAACCGCCAGATTGTATTCCTCCAGAAGTTACATCATGCCTCTCATTGTTTCTCGAATTTGCTTGTCTTAATAATTGTGGAAAGTAAAACTGTTTTGAGGCAAAGATTAAAGTTCATTTCTTAGTTCGATGTTTAAGAAAATTCTGGAGTGCAATGAGTGGTCTAAGAAACTTAATATTTCATTTACTTAGTAAAGAGAAATCACATTGATTACTTTTAGATTGTCCCTCAAAGACCATATCTTAATTGCCTCACTTGACCAATTTAAAAAGAATCGTTATCTCAAAAAACTATTTATGTCAAACCATTTTATGTAGTTTTTTAGGGACAGAAGCTGCTCATAAGTACTATTTACGTACTGTCACTATGTAATGGTTAAACAGAATATAGGTGACTTTAATTTTCAGTTAAATATCAGAAACTCTCACCTTTAAAAAGACTCGAATTAAACGATTTTAAAATTACGGAAAAAAAAAAAGATTTGAATAAAAACAGGGTTCTAACGTCTGCTAGAAATGTTAAAATAAATTATAAAACCACAAAAAAAAGACATAATATCAAGTTTTTTTCTTAAAAAAAAAAAAAAAGTAACCAAAAACAACAACAACAAATAAATATTTTATATTTAAAAATGTTTTAAATATTTGAAAGTTAAAGAGAAAGCGAAATTAACAAGTTCTATTTGATCTGACATAATATAAGCTCTAAAAGATTATAACAAACAAACAAACAAAAAAAAGATAAAAAACGAATAAACGTAAATCCTGAAAATCTTAACATTCGATTAACTTTTCGAAGTTGCTTACAAAACGAGAAACAAACGAGAGAATAACGAAAAGATATAAAAACGTTTGAAAAATGACTTTTATAGAAAAAAGTTAAAAACGGTGTTTTATAAGAAAATGATAAACTTTGGCATTATTATTACATATCAAACTTATGCAAAATATGAAAATTTTCAAACAGTTTAACGCTCTTAGCGTTAGATATAAAACATCAATACACTTTCTACAAAACATTTGATCATCTTTTCCATTTCTTTGATTCTTCATTTTCTTTTAGATTAAATTTACGAGAATCAGTAAAAATAAATTAAAAATTAATCATAACGTAAGTCATTAACAACATTAACACTCATAAAACTGCCTTTATTCAACGTTTACATAGTGATGCTTTGAAATAGATAGCAAGATGCAGCTCAGTTTAATTAGCCCTTGATATCGCTGTCATCGGCCTGTGTCTTTAGAGGCTCGTTCTCTTCAACGTTCTGACGTTTCCTCTTAAAAAAGCCAGCCTAAAATAAGACATTAAAAAATGAAGCTATATCCTTATTAATTTACAGAAAAGTATTTTCATTTGGTTAAGATTGCAAGTTTTCATACTTTAACTGCATGTGCCTAATGCAGTTTATAGCCATAAGAAAAGTCTGGAAACACAGAATGTTTCTTCAATATTTAAGTTGCAATTTCTTTTAACTTAAAGGAAAATGTAAAGATTTTAAACGTTTGACAAGCTTGATGGTGGTTTTCTGGACATTGACTTTAATTTTAATATTTATGATCCTATAGCCTTTGAAGTAAATCATGATAGAAAAATGATAAACAGCATAAAAAAGAAATATAAATTAGAAAGATATCTCAATTGAGTTTGTTAATAGATGTCAAATTTATGTTTTTGGCATTACTCACTGAAATCTGTTTTTACACTGAACCGTTTATGCCAAATACTCCTTAAAACTGCGAATACAATTAAAGAACCTCTGTCATAAGAGCATCTTTTTTTAATAAATCAACACACATTCCTTCAAAAACTGGTATTACTGGTAGACACCATGTCCAAAAATTCTGTTGTATTATCTTCTTATAAACAAGCATGTGCCAAAATCAACGAAGTCGGCATGAACTCGCTAGATCTCCTTTATTTGTAAGGATTTGTACATATCCATATGTCAAAGATTTTTTTAAAAATATAAGAAAGTTTGATACAATATGAAATAAAGAAAGTATCTAGAGCAGCGTGTAGAGAGTAACACAGGGCTGTTCAACATTACCGGTATAGTAATTATTCATACACCATAAAGCGAGCGCGACATTGTGGTTTGTTTTGTGCTTGGTATATTACTATCTTATATTTTATACTTTTTTATAAAACATGGTCAATGCATAATTGCGCGATATACAAAGGTATATAAAATCCATACTATAAAAAAAAAAAGATTTTTTAAAAATGCAAGAATTCAAAGAACACACAAATGTTGATAAGATAGCTTTGAGCCTTCGTGATGTGAAACAACTGAATATAGTACGATTTGTACTCAAATAAATACAAACCTTTGTTGCAGGTTCAAGTACATCAAAGAGCAGTATCAAAGAGTTTGAATCGATATGTGAAATAAAGGAAGTATCTACAGCAGTCTCAAAGAGCAGTCTCAAAGAGAAGTCTCAAAGAACAGTATCAAAGAGGTATAAACAATGCGCTATTGTTTGCTTCCAGACTGTTCATTCTTATGACTACTTTGTAAATAAAAAGATACACTTATATTTGTAACAAAATTTCAAACGCATTTTAGTTAAACAAACTTTTTTTAGGAGAACGATGGCAATTGCAAGCAAAAACAATGCAACAAGTATAGCCACTAAAATGATCCACCATGGCATGGGTTTCTTTTGCGGAGGGTTATATAACTTAACAGCAAGTTTAACCTAAAAAAAATATTTTTTAAAAGTTTGCTTTGGTTTTAAACTTTATAATCCTGATATTTTGATTCTCATTTAACAAAAAAAAAAAAAAAGTTAGTAAAAGTAGCACCGTTCGATCACTAACAAGTTACAATAAAACACAGCTAAAGAAAAATTACGATATAACACAGCTAAAGAAAGATTACAATATAACACAGCTAAAGAAAGATTACAATATAACACAGCTAAAGAAAGATTACAATATAACACAGCTAAAGAAAGATTACAATATAACACAGCTAAAGAAAGATTACAATATAATACAGTTAAAGAAAGATTACAATATAACACAGCTAAAGAAAGATTACAATATAATACAGTTAAAGAAAGATTACACTATAACACAGCTAAAGAAAGATTACAATATAACACGATAAAGAAAGATTACAATGTAACACAGGTAAAGAAAGATTATAATGCAGCAGGTACAGAATGTACAAGAGTTATTATTCAGTCTCAAATTGTGTAAATACCAATTAGTTACCGTATTCGACATAAGGCAATTTTCTTTTTGAACATTTCTGTCGTTTAGTCCTGGAATAAACTTCACACTTATGGTTGTATTGATATCAGTGGCGGGAACTTGTAACTAGAATTTTTAGAAAATGTGGAAACTTCAATAACTTAAATAAAATACCTTAAAGTGCCTTATAACATTAAAAACCTTAAATTTTATGTTTTAATACTCGTGTAACACTTATACTCGTGCTTTGTATACTTTGGTGCTGTATCACTTCTGCGTTTATTTGTACAACTTAAAGTTATTTTAAATTTCATGTTTTAACAGATTTTGTTAATTCACTAAAAAGATCATAATCATAAAAAAAAGATCATAAAATCATAAAATTGAGATTCTATCTTCAAGCAAAACTTAATGTCATTAAATTTAAAATAAACTTTTTTTGCACTTGGCAAGTAATGTATCGCTAAAGTATTCAATACATGGGCATCAATTCATAAACCAAAATTTAACAATTAAGGTTTTTAATGATCATAAACATTACCTTTACTTTCAATGTGAATTTTAAATGTCATCCTTTAAAATAGATATAAAAATAATAACCTTTACAAAGTTGGCCTCCCAAACCCTGGTGACGATGAGAATATTCATACTATGTCCTTTCTCAATATTTAAAATGTTGCATGTAAATTTACTGCATTTTGCATTCTCACAATTCTGTAAATAAAAAAAAAGTTAATAAGCAGTTTTACAATTTGTTATTACAGCACAGTAGGAAATCTTAGTATTTAATAAGGGAAAAGAAAGGAAGTGCTAACAGTACTGCAGGATCTAACTTTGTTTTTAAAAGATGAAAGAATAAATGGTTTCTGTGCAAAGATTTACAAATGCAAAATGATTTGATTATATTAAAGCATTAAATAATTTATTTGTGGCACAAAAAATTGCTTAAATATGAAAAACAACAGTCCTAGTTCTGATAGGCTATATAATAACTTTTTTCGAAAAAAAAAAAAAAATTTTTTTGAAACATACAAAAAAAAAAAGATGTTTACTGTGAGATTAAAAAAATCGTCAGTTGATCAAAACATCATCAGCTGATCAAAAAAAGTTTAAAAAAAAAAAAGAAAAAAAGAAGTTTACCAAGTAGGAGGATCGCCTCGTTCTTTTTGGTCCTTTTTTTGGTGAATTTATCTTAACACAAAGAAAAATCATTTACAAGCTTATGTACACAAATTTTCATTTAATTATATGAAAACACAATGAGATTGAGTGTGTTTTTCATAAATGTCTTGATTCTAAACCTTATTGTCTAAATAAACTACTCTGCAGAACATAAAATCAGAAGAACACAAAATCTTGCCAAACTGGTATGATTCAAAGCACTGCATTAATCTTGCACTATAAAAAACTTGTTCAGCTAAATATTACCAGCTTAATGCATAACAACTGCAAACAAAGAAAGCATATATTTAACAACGAAAAAAAGCAGGAGCAAAGAATACTTACAAGAAAGTTACGAGGGTTCAAGTTAGCTAACTTTGGTTCGCATTCCTTTCCATCAATCTGTATCAAAGAAGAACATTTAAAAGTCAAAAATATAACTTATTTAAAAAATTGACTTTTAAGATTTAACAAATTTGATAAAATATTTGCTACTTTTCTTTGCTATTATCATTTAGTTGTTAATCACTATCAGCAAAATTGTTAAGAATTTCTTAATAATTTTTTTAAGTAATAAAAACTTGTGAAAGTTTATAAAGATTTTAAATACAACTACAGACAAAAACAACTCTAAATAACTTTTATTAGACTTAAAAATTTTAAAACAATTTCTGTTTACAATGTTGTTTAAAAACAACATTGATTGATATGGACACATTTACTAAGTAAAAAAAACATTAATTTATATGAACTAAATTACTAGATAAAAAAAATATACCGTCATATTGACAACATAGATAAGATCAAGAGAACCTTTTTGGACCACTAAATCAATATCTGCAGTAAGATTATTCACTGCAAAAACTCCAGAGTTTTGCACCTTGAAATAAATTGAAACAAAATTTAGTTTATGAAAAGATTAGAAATAAAATAATTAAAGTAAGACTTTTTAAAATTTTGTTTATTAGGAAATTATTGATGACATTAATTTAGAAACAGCCACTCACAAAGAAGTTAAATTTAACTTCTGCTCCAATGTCAGTAATATCTGCATTTTTAGCAGGTGGTTGCTGAGCATTGGTGTTGTAAAGAACAAGAGCAGGCTCAACATTTCTAAAGAAAAAAAAAAAAGGAACCACATTAGTTTATCCATATGATCAAAACCTTTAAAAACCCTTACAGGCTATAAGTTTTTAGTTTTATAAGCCATGTAACTTAATGTAAGAGGACATTGATAAAACTGAGAGAAAAAATTACCAAACATTTTTTACCTTTTGGTCACAATTATTACAAAAAAATATTTACAATGATGACTAAAGATTTGCTATCAGAAACTACACATGTATAAAATGATTGAATAAATAATTTAAAAAAATACCCTTGAACTCGTACACAAGTCTCTGTTTTAGCTGGTCTGTTTATTACAAATTTATTGTTCTCTGGTTTCACATCAATTCCATTACTAAAAAAGTTAAATATGCAAAACAACATGCAAACAATAGGAAATCTTTTTTTAAATTACCAAAGGAACTAGATGCTGCAAAACTTACGCTGATGCTTCGGTTGTAAAGATATAGCTATCAGATGAAGGATGTGATAGTGGCAAAGTAAACTTCACATCAATGTTAATCTGAATGAAGAAGTAGTTCAACAAAAAATCTTAGAAAAAATTCCAAAACTCCCTTCAATAAACATACACATAAACATACACATTCAGTAAACAAACACAAACATACACATCAGTAAACATACACTGCCCGCCAAAAGTTCAAGAGATACATGTTAATACAATATTTACTAATTGTGATGTTTTATTAAAAATAAAACTATTTTGGTACACCAATTGTCAATAAGTAAGAAATACTAATATACCATTTCTTTTGTTTTAGAAAAAAAAAAAAAAAATTTATAAGTATCAATGAACAAAAATTAATAATTGTCAGTGTGATAACTAAATGTTACCTTATTGGTATTTTTTAACTAATTAACTAATATAAAGTATGAATTTAAATCAAGTTTTGTTTCATGCTTAAATATCAAGTCTATTGTTTAATGATTGACACTTACAAATACACAAATAAAAATAAATACAGCTTTTCAACACCACTACAGTTTTCAATTGACTTTTTTGAAGTATATCACAAAAATGCAAATGTTTATAAAACTAGTGGCAAAAAACAATTTTCAACCAAAATGCAGTTACAAGTTGATATGTGATTAAATAGTACTGGGTTTATTTTCCAGCTAAACAATAAGCCCAACCATACTACATACCTTTTCATTGGGTTTAAGTGCACTTTGTATTAAAGATGATGCTTCTTTTTTATTTAATGCCTTTTCCCAAGTTACTGCAATCTATATAAAAATTAAATACATGATTGTTAGTTAATGAAAAACTATTTTCATTCATTAAAATCAAATTACTTTAAAGTTTTCCTTTTTTTTATTTCTGTTAAACTTAGCAGTTTAGTAAATCTAGTTTACTAAATAAACCTTGAAAGTAAATTCTATACATCATATCACATGTCTGACGGATAAGCCCTAGTTTCACATTTTAAGAAAGATTTTATGGAAAATTGTATGCTCTTTTTTATAAAATTTAACTGGAAAGCTTTGCCAGGTAGCAGAAAATATTGAAATCTCCTAATTTTAAAAAGAAAACAAAATAAAGTAAATAAACTGACAATTTTTTATTTAAATCTTGATTATCCCATCTAAATTTGCAATTGTACATCTCCCCTTCCAGACTCCTCAATTCTCTATAATGTGAAAAGCTTTTACTCACTTAAAACATATGGACTTTTTTTTTTTAAAAAAAAGTACAATTAGCAATAAAAGTTAAAATAGCTAAATCAAAATGTAAAGTAGAGCTGATTGATCATTTGAATTTAAATCAGATTCAGATTATATAGTTTAAAATTTACCACATAACAAGTTAAATAATTTCAAACAAAAAAATAGCAAAAGAGCATTTTCTAAAAGAGATCAGTCACCAAACCTATTTGTCACCAAACCTATATATACTCAGTCACCAAACCTATTATGTCAATATTCAAACTAGAGCTCATCAACAAATTGGCTTTAAAGTGTATAAATATCTTGTGTAGAAATTCATAAAGTACTTTCAAACCTAAAACTCAAAGCACAAAACTTAAAAAAAATCATTAAAAAAACAAGCCAATATGAACAAAAAAAAAAGGTAAAAACTCATAAAAGTCACTGAGCACATTAAAACTCAAAGTAGAGTTTATCAATAACTTGGACTCAAACTGTATTCTCTTAAAACTTTTTGCACACATTCATAAAGAAATTTAAGATAAAACACAATGGCTGTTAGTTGACAAATTTTTAGTTAAAAAATATATTTTTTAAATCATAGCAAGCAATGAGCATACCATAGATGTTAGCCATAAGAATTTTTTGCTTAACTTACCACTTACAGTAGTTCACCATTTCTTTTCTTCATCTTTTCTTTAAGTTTTTTTTTCTCTCCTGTTTTTCAATAACAGAATGCCTTAAACATCACTCAAAGCTTTGAAAGTAAAAGGACCTTGTTAGACTGTTACTTTTTTGCTTTGCAACCTTTAGCTTCTTACAATCTCATAGACAATCTTTGTTAAAAGCTCCATATAGATTTTAAGAGAGTTTATACTTTGCTCAGTCCTGATCAGCCTAAAAAATTCTAGCTAGTCACTGAAGAATAATTTATGTCTATACTGACAGCTGCATCTAAAAATACCCATTTAATTACTCCTTGGGAAGCCTATGCAATTTTTCCTAATAGTGAGACTGCAGTAAGTTCTCCAAGAAGAGGAGAATGCCTTTCAGAAGTAAAAGAAGTCAGACTCTGGCAACTGACATAATAGCAACAATAATAGCAAAGAAAACAACAGTCTGATTACTATGATGCATTTAAACACCCAAAGTAAAAAATTAAAAAGAAAATGGATTTTTCTTTTCTGGCTTTTTTTTTTTTTGCAGTTGTAATTTAAAGAGGTGTTGTAATAAATTTCTGCTGACTTCTTTTTTTTACCTATAAGAACATTTATTTTTGATAATATAATTTCTTTATTATGAAAATGAACAAACTGAATTGTTATAAGTTTTATATGATAAAGTAAAGCAATTGCAAAGTTCCGGCCCCATCTAATTAAGTGTGTTCTTTAAAATTCTTATCTAGTTTATAAAGCACATTGAGTAATTTTCTTCAGCTGATAAAAGTGGAACACATGACCTTGATAATTTTATTGTAATTAATTTTCTTTTTCTTAATATAAACATTTTCTTTATGAAATAGTAAAATACTTATAACAATAATTGTGATAGCACTATGTTTATGGTAATTATAGACTAAAATTATGATCATCAACTAATAGCCAAAGTGAATATTAAAAAAATGTTTTATAGTAGGTTTTGTACAGAATTTCAATTTTGAACAAATTTATGACAATTTACTGATAATACAGCTGAGAAGGTGGAGAGGAATTTTTTTAAAGTATTTAGTCCAATAGCTTTGCAATTTTTGGCAATCTTTGTATATTTTTTTTGTAAGTAAAATGTTTCTAAACATATATGAAAAATATATTTGAAAAAAACATTTTTTTGACAATTTTTATTAAAGGTTTTGATGAGATCATGAGACCTTAGATTGGCTTGAAGTACAACACTGTTTTTGCACTGTCACTCAAAGAAAAGGTTCTCTTTATCAAATATGGTTACTACTTATGTTTTGAGAAAAAAAACTAGTAAATGATCTTAATGTACCAATTTTTTTTGAAACCACTGAACTTGAAAAGTGAACAAAAAAAATCACTGAACTTGAAAAGTGAACAAAAAAAAGTTCTTTTTTTAAACAAGGTAAAAAATGAAACTTTTCTGGTTCAAGCAGAGAAAAAATTTTAAATAGAATTTTGAAACGCAAATCTGATTAAATTTGAATTTTGAAGCTTTGCAGGTGTCTCATATACATAAAGCTTGAATATGTTAATGATAGTGTGTTCTAAAGTGTATATTCCTCTCATACACTTCTTTATTTACTTAATATTTATCTTCCACTGAGTAGATTTTATCATGGGTATATGATTGTTAGTAATAATATAAACAAAAAAAATTAATCTTACTCCATTTTGTTGTATTGCATCAATTTGCAAATCAGGACTGAAAGTAAATTTTATATTTGGTTGATATGCAATTTCACCAAGATTGATCACCCATGCTTCAAGCTTTATTTGGTAAACTGAACCATATAAAATTTCCTCTTGTTGAGCAACACTATATAATAAATTCAATGAAAAGACATTTTTAAGAATTCAGTCGATAATCTCAAGCCAACCCAGATATTACTTAAAAATTCATTACTAAAACAGTCAATTAATAAATTTGTTCACATAAAAAAATTTATTAAATTTATCATAAATAATTGAAGTTGATATATTTCTTATTTTATTTAAGTTATTAAGTAAAATAAAAAACTTAACTGTTTAGAAAAATAAACATAAAGACATACCCTAAAAGAACTAATCTAGCAGAAACAACAAGATCTATTTCACAAATATCATCAGTACCACATTCTTTTTTATAAACTAACTAGATTAAAAGAATGATAATATCAAAATGAATTTATCAATAAATTGATTGTTATGAATATTAGTTTTAAAATAAACAATAAAATTAGAAATGGTCATAACTTGTGTGATGATTCAGAAAATAACTTGATTCACTCTCATGAACTCCTTTAAAAACATTTTATTTATAAAAATCAGTTTTATTTATCAAAAATCAGAAGTCACAAGTTATGAATACCTGCAATGAGCTTGATGTTGTTCCAAAAATATCAACTATAGGACACAACTCTATTCCACATCCAGAAGGGTTGTCATAGTTTATATAGTTTGCATTGATAGTAATTGGTGTGTTTATGTCAAATTCACCCTACAGGAGAGAAAGTTAAGCCAATAAAGAATAATATATTTATAACATCATCAGAAAGTGTTTTGTAATTGATCCTGTTTATTTTTTTTTTGGAAATTAACAATTGTAACTTAAAAACTATCAAAGAAGAAAAGTTTTGATGACCATACTACATGATAACTTACTACAACTACAAAAAAAAAACTGCAAAGTTTAGAAAAAATTTTGAATAACAAGCACTATATAAATAGCATTTCAATTTGAAGAACATATATTTAAATTTGAAGAGAATAAAAAAATTTTATTTAACAAACACAAAAATTGCTGTAGGAACTTTTAAAACACAGTAAAAATATTTCAACAAATGACTTACTGTTATAGTGATGTAAATAACAATACTCAATGGCAAAACCACATCCTTAGTTAGAGTAACATTTTTGCTAAGTGAACTTTTAAAAATTCCATTTTCGAAAAACCATCCACGCTTGTTTTTGAAATTTTTTTCAATTTCCATTTGTAATTCCACATCTGGTTAAAATTTAAAACAATTTGATGTTAAAAAGTTAATAAAAAAAGAGCTATATAAATAGTAAACAGATATTTATAACAAAAGATAAATATAACTATTTTTACCACATAGCAGAATAACTTTTATGTTGGGTTGTAAAAAATTTTTTTCTGAATCTATCACCAGTTCTAAAGTTGGTATTGTTTACTACAATTGACTACACATAGCTTTATCTAAAATTTCATGGAAATTGGTTGATATCATGGCCCTTTCAATTTCCATTGAATTGAAATTTCAGCCTTTGCAAAGAGTTCCAAAAAAAAAATTTTTACTTAATATTGAGCAAGAGTTTCAATATTTTTATAGAACAATAAAAGTTAGAAAATTATAAGTTTTACTACATGCACTAGTGAAAAATTGTTTCAAAATTTTCAGTGGTAAATAAGTGATTATTTTGGGATAAAACAGTTCTTTTATTCCTGTTTCAGATATCTAGCCATCTTTTATTGGTGTTTTTATTTTTGAATCAATTTATTTAATACACTTGGTTTCATGCCTTCTGGCTTGCCCTTGTAACCTCATTCACAGCTCATTTCACAATTTGCATTTGAAATTAAAAGTTTGGTATAAAAGATTCTTCTAATAAACCCAGCAGTTTACTTTTTGATGCATTCCTAATGATGGAGGAGGTTCTAGTGATGTTAAAAAATAAACACATACATATTCACATAAACTCTCTCATAGTTCACAAAAAAAAACCCATAATTGATATACAAAGTTGTAGAACAATTTTGTATCTGAATTTTTGATTTTCTTTTACAACCACAAAGATATTCTATAGTTTTTTTAACCATAATGTTATTTTTGCTGTATGATAACTTTGACATTTAAACGAAATTTGTAGAATTATGAAGACATTAGACATTTGTTAAGACATGTCTTACTAATATTGACCCCTAGTAATCATTCTTCAAAATGCCCAGCAAATGTTTAGATATTTTACCACTCCACTACCTCATGAGAAAATTATTTGAAATTTAGTTGACAAGATCAGGTGGTCTAATTGGTCCATACTTATTTGACATTTCAGTCAAAGGTAATTCTTAAAGGTAAATAATATTTGTATGATATTATGACAATTTTTATTTTTTATTTCAACAATTTTTTCCCAAGATTCATTATTCATTAGTAACCCTTTTTTCCTAAATATGGCATCCCACCAAGAGGGTAACAATTTTGGGAGTCATTAAGCCTAAATATCTTCATTCCATATATTTCCAACTTTGATAGTATATATTGTTTAAATGGACATTTTCCATTATATCCAACCAATTGTTCATCTTTGGTGCTATTACAACCAGGCATATAATATATTTTGAGATTTTTTTTGAAAGACACTCTGAGTTTAGAAAGAAGTCACAGTAAGAAAATTGTGGTAATTGATTAAAAGAATAAAGAGAATTTACACTACACATGTTTTACATTTATATCTGTGTCTTACATTATAAAATAATGCATGTTTCAACATTTATGTATAAGATATGTACTTGATATATGAATTTATCAAAATAAGGTCTAAATATGTGAAAATTTTCAGAAAAAAAAAGATGTAAATTGTAAAAATGCAAAATACAGTTGTCATGCATTGAATTTTAAGCCAAGAAAGTAGGTAAATTTTCAAACTTTGTTTTCTCCTTCCTTCTTAAAGATTATGTTTCAATGAAAGTTTGTTTCACGTGGTCTACCATATCATACCACCGGAGGGTTTTCTTGGATTTTTTTGTTGTCAAAATTATCAATAATTATAGGTGTGCATACTGATCGTATGCGAGCATCGCTGAGGCATCCTGGGGAGTGTAACAGACTTTTATAATAAACTTTTATTTATTTAACATGATAAAAGAAAAATTATGATGTTTTCTATGAATTCTGGATAAAAACATGATATTGAAGAAGTACTCAGAAAAAATACAAATTATATTTAAAATAAAATACCAAATTTAATGACTAAATAACCCTAAGCACCTGATAAGGTGCCAAGGATACATTTTCAGTTAAATCCAGTTTTCAAAAGTCAAAGTTCTTCTTTAGCAATGATTTGCAAAACTTTCTCAGAAGTAATTATTTAAAGTAATCCAATTAGAAATTTACCACCACTTATTTGATAATTTGAAAAATGTTGCTCTAATAGATTAATTTGGAAGCATGAGGTTAGAGCAGAGTTATATCCTTCATATAGAAGATTTTCAATTAAACTTGAAGCACTTTACAATATGAGTAATAGTGTTTTAGAAGTCTGTGTTGTGAGACAATCTTTAAAGTACATCTTTCAAAATTTAAAGTACATCTTTCAGTGTACTTTAAATTTTGCCACTGTAGAACCCAGTAAGTGGATGTAAAAAATCTAGCTAACCATCCCCTATAACAGCTGCATTTCATTATAAAATTATTAGAGTATTTCATTTTTAAATAGGATACCACTAAAAATTAAAGAGTTTTAAAAATACTGATGTTGAGTAATCATTAGGAAAACAATTTTGAATTGCAGCTGAAGTTGACATCGTGTTTATTGTTAACCAACCTAATAATAACTGTATAGTAAAATATAGTTACGCAAATCCATGGCAAAGAGTAATATATAAAATAGTAATATAAGAAATAAAATATGTACCAAACTTCGTAACATTCCCCTTATACTTCAAGTTTGTTTTAAATTCAACACTAGAAAAGATAAGTAAAATAATAACTTAGAAAAATATAAAGCAAACATTTTTTAGGGAATATTATAGACAAATTTTTAGAATTAATAAAATAGGGTGTAATAAATTAAATAAAATTTTAAAATTTTTGAATATTTACCAATAATATTTCTTTCCATCAGGGCCTTGACAGTTGGAATCAGCAACATTAAGTGGAATAATGCTTACATTGGTTTTCAAATCATCAGACAATGTTATAATTGGTCTTGTTCTACAAAATACATAACCTTTTTAATGAAATTTAAATAGATGGAGCCACATTGATTGTGCCTCTTAAAAATGTATTCACTTTTAATATTGTTTTCACAATTTTACTTTTTTAAAAAAAGTTATTTTAAAACTTGGAGATTTGAAGGAGAAAAACTTAAAAAAGAGGGATCAAATATGTTTAAAATAACCAATATAACATAACAAATTCTATTTTTATTCAAATAACTTGCTCATAGCCATAATACAAAAAATAATAGCTTATGATAATGCTTATACCTAATCAAAAAAGATTTCCCACTTGAGTATGCTCCCACTGCTATATCTATAGTTCCAAGCAAAAATATCAAAGATATTATGGGAAAGAAGACACTAATCTCAATCTTTAGTTAGTAAAATTTTAAAAATAATTATTCTTTTAGAATTGATGACTAAAATTACAAGAACAAAAGTTTACATACCAGGGTAAGAATTTATGTCAACATCAAGACCATTGGATATTGAAGAGCCAAAACCAGTTTGTCCAGCAGGTAAAAACTTTGATCCCATGATGATCTTAAGTTTAATTCCAAATAAATTATAATGAAACTTTTTTTACAGTCAGTATCAGTTTAAAATGTATTAAAAACCAAATAAACAAAAACAAAACTTAAACTAAAAGTAAAAACCATAGAAATCCATCTTAAAAATCAATATTTAATCAAATTTCCATGAAACTTTAAATAAACAAAACACAACTTACTTGATTAGGAACTAAACTGATGCCCTGAGCTCCTCCATTAAATATATAAACTGCACCTCTACCATCAATACCATCCATTGGGGCTCCAATTGCAATATCTATCATTACATACTTTGCAATTTAAATTTCCATATCAAACACAGTCAAAAATTACTTTTCAAGACTTTGAACAGAAATAATGTAATTACCTTGGTAACCATCATTATTAAGATCTCCAACTTTACCAATAGCACTACCAAATCGAGCTCCTATTATCGATGTTGGTGCCAAAGTTTTGGAGTGAGTCAGCTAAAATAAAAAAAAACAATGCTTTTATTAAAACTATAATTATATAATTATAGTTATAATTATACGGACAGAAGTTAGTAAAATATTTTCTATTCTTTTTTTTTATTAAAAAAAAAAACAACAGGATTTTTTTCCTTCCTATATTTATTAAAATCTAAATATTTTGCTTTAAAATACACTACCAGTCAAAAGTTTAAATTCACTGGCTTTTTTTTGTGAAATTCTACATAATTTAGTAAGCTAATCAGTAGATTTTATCAATCATCTGCATTTTACAAAAAACAAGTTGAAACACATTCCTAACTGAAATGAAGGAGGCTGTTTGGTGTTTCTTCAGTTGTTTCAACAAGATGTATTGTTTCATAGCTCTAGTGCATATTACACATCATCTTTGTGCTGCAAGAATTTACTGAAAACATATTTTAAACAGTTTTTTTTGTGTTTTTCTTTACACAAAAGTAAATAGAACATTTTTGTAATAAATATTGTAACTGTTACAGAAACATTGTCAACTAAATTGACAATTGTAATCTAAATTTTTAAAATGCGAAAAAACAAACAAACATTTTTTATGCTTAGATACTGAGTGTAGAAACATGAGTAGTCTTTGTGGCATTACATGAAGAAGGTTATTTAATTCAAAAAATTACTTCAAAACTAATGTGTTACTCAAAATGCAGTCATGGGTACGTTACAAAGAAAGCATGAAAGTGGGTATTATAAGAGTCATCATCGGTATGGAAGACCTAAACCAACTTCAAAATAAAAGGACAAGTTCATCTGTATTTTAAGCAAGAAAAATCGTACCCTCACAGCTCCCAAAAATTGAGAGCAACTTACTTCCATGTGTAAAATCACCAGTACCTGTCAACAGTACAGAAATGTCTGCTTACTTATGGTTAAAAGGATATGTTGCTGCAAAAAAACCATTACCACGCAAACAGTTGAAAGATTGAATTGGGCAAAATACATAAATGAAAAACAATGGTCTGAGTTGTTTATGGATAAATTGAAGTTTAAAATTTTTGGAGGATGACATTGACAATAGGTTTGATGTTTGGTTTGCAACTGCATGATTAATCAATGTTTTATTCCAACAGTTAAGCATGGTAAAGGGCCGGTCATGGTCTGGGGATGCTTTGCAAGGGAAAAAAGTTGGTAATCTTGTGGAGATTGAAAGCATTATAAATAAATTTTAAAAAAATGACCACAAAGGTCTTCTTTTCCGAGTGGGAACAGACTTTAGCATTATAGATTTGTTTTTCAGGACACACAGTTTTAAAAAATTTTCAGAATTACATTTCAAATAAAGCTAAGAGAACTAGAATATATTGAATGGCCTACTCAATCTCCTGTAAATGACATCTTGCTATTGGTTTTACATTAACTTACTATCATATTGATAACAAATAAAATATGATTATTATTCACTACAAACATTTTGAAATATCATTTACATAAATTAAATTTGCAGTCAAAATTATCATTTTTAGTCAGCTCTTTGAATCATTAAACATCTTTAAAACAACTACAAAATTTTGATACTTACAACACCATTCTTATTGATATAAAAATAAACTCTGCCTTCATCTCCAACAACTGAGTAAAAAGGTGATGCAACAAATAAATCACCTTTCCTAAAAAAATTATTGTTACTTAATAAATATTTGTTACTTAAATTATATCAAAAAAAATTATTTTATAATAGCAATCAATTAAAATCCAAAACTAGTTGCACATACCCATCATTATTCATGTCTACAACACATACAGTAGCACCGAAATATTCACCAACCTTAAAAAATTTTAAAATAGTTACAATAACTAAGTAAAATATAAAAAAAAACATCTTTCTTCACATTTAATAAAAAACTTCACATACAGCAGATGTTTTATTAAATAAAATTAGTACCTTTTTTTCAGGGCTTGAAAAACTATCCCGCACAATAAAATTTTGAGTGATATGAACAGAATAGACAAATACCTGCACATATAGTTAAGTAGAGAATTGTTTTATGAAAATGTTTATCTAATAGAAATTATACAAAAAAGTATGTATATATAAACAAACAATAATATTATATATATAAATATATATATATAAATATATATATAAATATATATATATATATATATATATATATATATATATATATATATATATATATATATATATATATATATATATATATATATATATAAAATATTAAATAACAATGGTTAACAAAACAAAAATTTTCCTTTTTTTTTTTTTTTTTTGAGGCTTTATTTTATTTTATTTAATCAGATTTTTTTCTGATTCTTTATATCCAAAATTAACTATTATTTCTTTTTGAGAAAGTTTGCTTCTACCTTTTACAATAATCAACATGTGAATCACTAACTACAGAAAAGCAAAAAAGTTCCCCAAATCTTGATTTTACAGGTAAGAAAAAAAACTGTTAAATAAAGTTAAAAGACATAAAATAACTAACAATTAAATAACTTGGAAAAAATTGAAAAACCAAAGTTTGAAGATAAAAACAGTTTTTTTGCCTTTCCTGTAAAAGAAATACAAAAATTATTTATTTCAAAACATTTTTTTCTGTTACAGTAGCTGTTTGCTTTAAATAGTATAATAAAACTGATTCAAATTTAAAACAAAACTTAGTTTTATTACTGCATGAAATAAGGTAAAAGATAAGTTAGTTTTTTTACTGCATGAAATAAGGTATAAAAAAAGTATTCTTAAAATTAGTAATTTAATTACTAGCTGTTAAAATTTCTTAGCAAAATATTATCAAAATAAATCCTCACCTTCCTAGTGAGATTATTATCAAAATAAATCCTCACCTTCCCAGTGAGATTATTAGCTCTAGGAGCTCCAACAACAACATCTAAATAAATTTTAAGTAATATTTATGTCTAAAACTTGATTTACTGTTTTTCAAAATACTGTTACAAAACGCAAGAATAATAATATAAAAATGAACTATTCAATTTTTAATTTACATATAAAAATACTGTTATACAAGACCTGAATAATATTAGAAAAATGAAATATTTGGTTTTTCTAATATTATTCATGTATTATTCAAATTTTAGTTTTCAAAAAAAAAAAAAAACTGCAGGACAAAGACTTTTGCAACTCAGATATTACAGTAAAAATTTCAATTATAATTCAATAAGAGGGTAGATTTAGATAAACATTTTAGCATTAATTTTGGAAAAAGCATGCATGATTGTATAAATGATCAAATGGTTACAAAAGCATACCACCCAAATTGGTAACAAATGTAACATTTCCCCAAGAAACTGCATATCCTGAAATAATGAAAAAATATTTATTAATAATCTAAATGCATAAAAAATTTATTTATTGACTGTTTCTACTTAAAGTAGTTATACTTCTTGTAAAACTCTATTTTTGTGAAATAAGCAGTTAATTTTGTGAAGTAAGCAGCTAATTTTGTGAAGTAAGCAGCTGATGATTAGCTCTATTTAAAGATGATATTAAACTTTTACATTTACATTACCTGTAAACACCTGTAGGTTGTGTATTCATAAATACCAACTTGATTTGAAAAAAATCTTTGATATAAAAACTTTTATATTAAAAACTTAGCTTTATATTCAACACTCAGAGATATAAATATAGGGTAAAGTAAGGTATTAGTTGTACAACTTGAAGCAGAATTAAATTTTATTTTAAAAAGTAGTTGTGATAATCTAAAATAAGCTTCAATGACAAAATTTTAAGTATTAAAGAGCAAAAGTATTTTTTAACTAAAATTTACTTTTTCTACTAAAAATTTACATTTTCTACTAAAGAAGTATTCAAACAACTTTCAAGAACAAAGCTCTTACCCATGTAAGATGAATCATCTTCTAACTCCTCATTACTAATAAATTTAACAGGTTTGGCTGTTCCAAGTGCAATGATGGCTCCTGAAAATAACAATTTAAAAAACAAAATTTTTAAAGGACAAAATATTTTTAATTTTTTAGTGAAAAGTTAAGTAAAGTTGTAAATACATGTCTAAAGTTCATTTTGGGTTTTCTATTTAAAAAAATTCCAATTGAAACCAAATAGATTACAAAAGTATGCAAACAGGTAAGAAAAATACAAATTACCTCTGCCTTTAAAAGATCCAGGAGCACCCGTAACATAGAATGGAGATTTACTAGTGGATGCTGCAATACTGCTGAACCCTGCTTCACAATAGCCATGATACATGTTTGAAGTTACTTCTACAGAATAAAGAATACCTATATGAAGTAAGTCTTGATATTGCAAAAGTTGTTTTCAGCTATGGAATTTGTGGGTTTGTGTGTAATCTGCAACTTATAATAAACAATCAGTTGAAACTGCTCACACAAACATGCCATGTATCAATGCACAATTGTTTGTAAGTAAAAGGTTTTCCAGATTTATTTTAGTAGCACATATTTTTAAAATTTCAAATGTGATATGTAACATATAATTAGTTTTTAGTAAAATGAGAAGTCTAAGAAACAATTAACAAATTATCTATCTTTATAAATTTAGATTTTTTGCTGCAATAAACCCCTTTAAAGCTCCATACCTTATAAAAAACTTAAACCATATTAGTTAAATAGGTCAGGTATTACAAATTATATTATTATATTAAAAAACAAAGAAGAAAAAATGTAATAATCTGTTCCATCTTCTTTTTTTTTTTTTAACTTATGCAATTAGTACACAACAAACTCTTACAAAACATTTTCTAACAAATGTAAATAAAAGTATGAAATATATCTAATATGTGTGTATATGTAATATATGAAATATACATATGTATTTTTTGAAATATTAATGGAAAATTCTTTACATTTTGATTATTTTAATCTGAAAAACAATTACAACTTTAATTTGCAGAAGAAAGTTGTAGCAATTGTGAAAGAAAAAAAAAAAAAACAAAAAAACTCAAATAATGTAACAAACCTTGTTCACATGGAGCAAATGAATACTGTACAGAATCTAAATTTTTGTTCAGAAGTGAACATCTTCCAAAACTTTTAGTAGAATACTCTATTTTACCACTAGTAAAACTAGTTGTATTCACATGCCAAAGGGGAGCACATGTTAACACAGATTCACTATCTCCAGTTAAAGACATACCAAGCCATTGATTTTCTCGATTTTCTAAAATTTAAAAAATTTGAAAAAATTTATTATCTTTTTACAGCGGAGTTGTAACCAAATAATTGTTTTACAAGTTAATCTAAAGTTTTAGCATTCAAGTTAAATTCTAAATAAAGCTAGGCTGATTCAATTTGATTCTCAAGTCAAGTCCAACAAAAACCAATCAAGTCTCAAATCAAATCTCCAGTCACTAATTCCTCATTTGACTAGTAAACAACTGCTGATGTATCTCTAAACCAAATTTAATACTATATTATTTTTTATAGATAAGGTTAAGGCTAATATGTTAAATAGGTACAAATACCTTTATAAGTTTATTAATTTCCAAAAACATTTATACATTTTATTAAATCTCGATGTAAGTCTCTTATGATATCATATGGGATAAATAAGAAAAGTGTCAAATTCAACTCAATATTTACTTTTTACTCTTCAGGACAACTCTCCCTAGCCTCAGGAAATAACAACACATGCTGCTTTAGATCCAAATTAAAGATAAAATTGGATCTAAGGCAGCTGCTTTAATGTAGATTGGATTTGAAAATTGGGTATTCATTCTTTCTTGTAAACTGATTATTTTCATATTGATGAAAATGCTAAGAAACTATTTTTTAAGGGATACCTGGAGTGTTTGGAAAGGTCGCTAAGGAATTGAACTAGTGGTTTCCATTTCTGTAGTTAATGATTAAAGGACAAGACAATGCAAACACTACAACAGACTGTGAATACCTTCTCAAATAAGTACAAATCTGTTGCTTCTCTAACTAATTTCAGGAGGTCCATCAGTTCTTTTGAATGATTAAGTTCTTGTACAGTAATAAATAACTTTTGTCCAGCATAAACATATATACATATATAGTTTCATATATAGTTTTGTTTCATTGTTTTCATTGTGTTATAGAATGGGTATATAACTTTGCAGCATGAATGATGTTCTATAGCATAAATAAGCATTAAACTGCCTAAACTTCTCTCAATTATAAGTTATTGTGTTGATAAATTCAACCTCAAACACCTTGTTGAATGTTGTGCTTGTACAAAGTGAACCAAATATTGATAACTTTGTAAGAAATTGTTTCTTTAAACTTATCTTTAACTAGAGGATTAAACAAAAGCTAGAGGATTAAACAAAAGATCAAGTGCTACTTTTAATAATAGCAGAACCCATTCTTTGATAGTTTTACATGTTTTTTAGGTCATTCTGCAGCTGAGTCATTGATATGATCTTCATTGTGTATATCTTGTTCAATAGGCTAACACACTGTGAAAGTTTTTTTCATGCTGTCACTAATGATAAAAACAACCAAAAGAATATGTATATTATTTGAGACCATACATAATAATGTACTCATTATGTATGGTCTCAAATTATATACATATTCTTTTGATTGTGAGTTTAAAATGATTTATCTTATTCAACTGAGTTTACATCAAACACCTTTATTTTTATGAAAATATAATTATTTTTGGTATAATCTCAGTCTTACCGATACGGAGCAAATAAATTTATTTAATTTTAAGTATAACTAACGTCTCACTCAAGTAACAAAAGGTACGCAAAAAACTTTATGAAATATTTATAATTGAATAATTCAACAACATTTCTTAGAACCTAAAGAAACATTGTAAGCACATTTCACAGAACCTAATTAAGCACAGCATTTATGCTGAAGGCTGTCAAATGAAGAAAGTCAAATCACAAATCATTCGCATTAAAGTCAAAATCAATTTCCAACTCTTATTTGATTTTTTCAAGTCTAAAGTCGTTAAAGTTATGACTTGAATCTAACTCAGGCCCAAGTCTCAATTCCACTTTAACATAGAAATTTCATCTGCTTTTATTTATAATGAAATTTAAATATTCATCAGAGAATGTGCAATGTACAAAAAATTGATGTAAAAATATAAAATAAAAAGATACAGAATATAAAAAAAATTTTTTTAAAATTTAACAGTAAATTTTTTCTAAAAACTAAAGTTTCTTGTTTCATTTCTTGCTGGATATGTTTAGAATAATATTAAGTCAAGTAAAGGGATGTAATTGGGGTTTCTATTTTTAAATCTTCTTTTGTCAATTATATATTGATTGACAACTTGAAATATTACATTTAAGCCTTTTATCACCAGTGTTTAATTAAAAATACTAAATATTTACCACACAAATTTAAAAAGGACATCAAGGAAGACATCATTGATAATTTCATTCCAGGCTTAGAGTGAAAAAAGTTTTTATTTAATAGTTTTCTTGTTTTAAGTTGTCAATAAAAATAATATTAAGATTTAGTGATAGTGTTTCCATTGTAAACGTGCTAGAGTTTCCCGCATGATTTTTGCGGTGTGCGGTCTGGCATTGTCCTGGTGAAATACAATACCTTTTCTGTTTGCCAAAGCTGCTTGTTTTTGGTGAAGAGCAACTGAAACTCTGTCCAATTGGGCTGAGTATATCTCAGCAGTAATGGTTTGTCCACTTGGTAGCAACTCATAGTGAACGATACCTGCTGTAGTCCACCATACACACAGTAAAACCTTTTGTTGGTGAATGCTTGGTTTAGGAGTCATCGGTACTGGATCATTACTGGCTAGCCAATTATATGTTCGTTTTTTGTTGCATTTTTCGTTGCACGTCAACATCCGGTCAAAAAATGTGGCGGGAAAGCAATGAAGAACAAACGGTTAAGCGCTGCAGCTTGTTTGTTTCACTCAACTTATAAGGTACCCATTTGCTCAACTTCCAACGTTTTCCAAGTTGGTACAAATGTAAACAAATAGTTTCATCACTCACATTAAATCTTAAGGCAAGGTCCTGACATGTTTGACTGGAGTCCTGCTAGATTGCCAGCTTGATATCCTCGTTGTTTGCGATGGATGGTCTTCCAGATCTTGATTCATCTTCAAGGTTTTCATTTCCAGAAGAAAATTTTTTAAACCACTTTTGAACCGTCCATTCTGCTATGGTACCTTCCCCAAAAGCAGCCGATATCTTACGACAAGCTTCTGCAGCTTTGGTTCCAAGTTTGAACTCATAAAGTAAACAGGCGCGAATTATTGCATCTGACACAGCCATACTCCACTTAAGACTTTTAAATTTAAAACGCACTAATAAAACTTATGAAACACACTGATTGATTCTCCTTAAAACAAGCTTTAATTTATATGCAAAATCACCCCCCCACCACAACCAGTTTTCTTAATAAACTTCTTAGAAATAGGCAATTAGGATAAACCACACAACCTTTTTTGGTTGCCTGATATTTAACTAAAACATAAAGAAATTTTCTAATCAAATGTGACTTCAACAATACCCCAAAATTAACTAAATTTTTAAATTTTCTTTTGTTCAAGTGTATCTAATAAATTGCTCTTGCAGCTATCACCTAATTTTTTTATAACTCCAAATATTTTTCAAAAGTAAAATTTTTGTTAAAAATATCCAATTTTGGTAATTTGATCCCAGTCTACAAAATAAATGAAATATTAAAAACTTGTATTTGTTTATAATCACAAAGTAAATTTATCAGCCATAAGTTATTATTCTATTTCCAAAACTTTGCATTCTTGTGCATCTTTTTTTCCCCTATGAATTATTTACATAAAAATTAGGATTATTATCAACATTGGATTTTTTTTTATTATTATTACTTTTTCTGTTCATCCAAATTGCCTAATAATTAGATCTGGACATATTTCCAGAAAGTTATTAAGTTTATAAAATGTTGCTGTTATTAAGATGTTACTAACAACAGCACAGATGCTATCAAAACTAGCCTTAAACAGCAACTCAAAACCAACCATGTGCAAGTGTAAAAATTAAAAGAGATTTAAATATTACCATTCTTAAGAAAATACCAGTTCTTATTAGTGCTTGACAAATTAACCAAGAAGCATTTTCAATAATGGTGCATTAAACTTCGGAAATCCCCAGCTATTTATGAAAAGACATTCCCTAATTGTTACTAAAAAAGATTTAATATTTTTGTTATTCAAGCATTTACTAGACTGAAGTTAAGACTCAGTAAATATGATTAATAGGCTAAACAATTTTAGTATTGAATTTTAACTTTTTAAAATTATGTCTTGCATACCCAACTATTTAATTAGAATTGATAATATAAGACTAAAGTAAAAGTTTTTGGCTAATAAAGTAAAAAGAAATCTCATATAGCCCTTTAGATTTTACTTATGATAAAGTGTAACTATTAACTATTTCTAAAAAATTACAAATTGCAATTTTTTTTTTTTTTTTATAAACCTTGACATACTTCATTTTTGTTATTGGAGACAGTAAAGCAGACTAAAAGATCTCATTATTGATCCTGTTATTGATCCCATTATAATTAATTAGAGTGATAGCACTGTTCTACATGAAAAAATGTTCTCATAATCTTCAAGAGAAATTAAAATTCAAAATTTGCTAAATATATATTAGCTTTTTAATGAAAAGAATTTATCATCTGTGTTTCATCATAAACATCATAAATACATCATAAATCATACCAAAAATCTGAATTTTTTTTTTCTACCATGATGAAACATAAAATCAAGATAAATGGTTGGTGTTATTTTGATAGATCACATCAGTTAACAAGTTTTCATTCCTAGCAGAAAAAAATATAAAAATTAAGTTTTTTCATACATATAGTCCAGCTGAAAAATTTATCTGGCCATCATGCAACAATTTCTATTGTATTTTAAAGGAATATTTTCATCATTAAGTAGAAAAGCTTAAAAATACCAAGAAAGTGTTAAGTAGTATAATGAAAAAAATCCTCACTGTGCAACATTGTTGTTTCAAGTACCAGCAACATAACTAATCTTAAAAGTAACTCTAGTAAGTAACTCTTCACATCAAACTGGGTCTTATTAAGCAACTAGTGAAAGCCTTGATAAGGAAAGTGCAGCCTTTAGGTATCTGATTGAAAAATTTCATGCGATAAATGAGACCAAGATTAAGGAAAATATAGGTGAAGCCTTGCATAAGGGATCTCCTAAATAATGATTTATTTTTAATAGACCATGTATTACATTTAATAAATTGGTATTTGCAAAGAATCCCTTGGCAACCATCATTCTCCCAACTACTTAAATCAATAACTATTTCACTCATGTGAAGCTCTGGAATACAAAATGTCTCTAAAGATTTATTTACTGATGTTACACATGAGTTTTTTTCCTGCTGTAATGGGTAGTGTGAGTGACAAGCATAGAGAACAACTCCACCAAGACATTTTTATTTGCAATAGATAAAATCCTGTAAATGTAAATAGTCATTTCCAATTCTAACAGGCTCTAGCTGGATGTTACAACATGATACCCTTGATGTCCTATACAAAGAGGCATCTGGTGTTTACAGACACAGTTTCTAAGAATTGTATAGTTGTTTACTATAATGCTTAAATACTGTACTAGAAAAAATATTTAAGAAAATTCAAAAAACAATTTTGTTGAATGATATGAAAATAGAAATTTCAATGATCAAAAAACCTTTTTCTTTTTTTTTTCTTTTTGATTAAACTCCTTTTGTTGTAGAAATTTCCAAAAATTGTTAAAGAAAAAAGTTTTATCAACAAAATAAAACATACTTTTAGGAGAATCAGCAAATTTTTCAGTATTTAACTTAGAGCATAGATTTTTTTCATCCACTTGACAATTGAACAACATTCCTTCAGCTTTACTTCCTTCAAATCGTGGTGCAGAAATTAATAATCTAAAAGAAGTGAACAAAATGATAATTTTTTTGTTATTGAAAAAGATAATCTTTGTGTAAATATTATTACATGACAAATAACTAGTTCTTTTGGTTAGTTTATAATTCTTAATAACCCAGGACACCACATCAAATTGAAATAAAAAAACTTCAGTTTTAGGTATTTTATTATAAGAGATTAAAATTTCATTGAAAAAGAAAATGCTAGGAAGAAAAAACAAAAAATAACATATCTTAGAAAACTTGCATTTGAAAATGAGTTTAAAGACTTTGATAATAGTTCATTAATTCAATTACAAATTTACTATACCTTGGTGTAAGAGCTTTGTGCAGAAATACTTGGAATCCAAAATACGATGACTTATCTGGATTAGAGAATTCCCAAACACCATAGTTTTCATCAAGGTTGAAAAAACTTCCAAGGCAAAAAAATGTGAATAAAAGAATAAACAACTTCAACATTATTTTTATTTACTAAAACAAACTAAAACTAAGGAAAAAAAGATTTATGAATAAAATTTTGAAAATAATCACATCTATTGTATTAAGTTATTATAATACAATTTAATTATACTTATACTATGAAATTATAGCAAACTTGTACACATTTTGCATTCACAAACACATTTAGTTATGTTTGAATAATATTGAAATAAAAGGCTCAGTCACACCCTCTCCACTTACAGAGTGTGTGTAGAGATTCTGTATGTTTTTAATAGTATCTCATATAAAAATGTTGAAAAAATTTTCGATTAATGATGCATTTTATACTTGATTATGGTGCCCTTTTATCACTTGTTTGTTTAAAGTGAAAAATAGGTTAACAAACCTTCCTCCTTTTTACTTTAGCAAATAAATTTGAGTGTTATGATTCTTTATTTTTCTATGACTTAGAAAAATAATTAAGTACTGCTGCCTTAATACTAACAAACTAAGTCTGAATTGAAACTAGAAATACTTATGTAAATGATTGCATACATTTCACTTAATCGTGCTATCTGACAAGAAGCTGCCAACTTTGTGCATTTATTATCTGCATAGATATGCATCCAACTAATAAAATTATTAACAAACTATTTTTAAAATGATTCTATGAACACCATATATTCACATAATTTATATATGCACAGGGCTTAGAACTCAAGCACAATATATTTGCCAAATAAAATGACGCGCGTCAACAAATTAGGTTCCTTGCAAAGGTATTTCATTATTCCGGGATGCGCTTTCTGCCTATTACCTAAGTCATGATCAAGATTCTCGTTTCTTATCATTTAACAACAATTTGTATATGAACTTACGAATATGAGTTTATGAATGTAGAATAATGAAGATGTAGGCCAAATAAATAAAACAAGGTTGGCTTGAATTGCTTATGTTATTTGTTTTTGAATGTAAAATAATTACAATCCTAGCACTTAAGTGTTTTAACAGAGTTTAAATGAAGAACCACCGAAAAAAGAAAGAAGAAAAAAGATTTTCAGAAAAAAATTTCACAATTAAAGATATACATTTTATGCTATATATATATATATATATATATATATATATATATATATATATATATATATATATATATATATATATATATATATATATATGTATAGCATAAAATGTAAATGTCAAACTAACATGGAGGTTTTTCAATTTAATTTTGAAAAGTGAAAATTTTTCAATCGTTAATTTCGGATCTCTTTTCTTTTCCTCCACCTCCTTTAATTATATTCTTCCTTCTTTAGACTATGCATTGGGGGCGCTACAGGCTGCAGCTGCAGCTGTTATACTTTTTGGAATAGTGGATAAAACTGTTAGTTTCCATTCATATTTGAGATTTGCGTTTATTGAGTTTTTTTGCGATTTTCTTTCTGACTTGGATATTAACTTCGAATAAAAAAGTTTTTAAAAATTTAGTGTTTTCACCTTAAAATGCTTCCAAATAAGGACATTCTACTTTTAAATGTTGTTTTTGCGTTGCAACAAAAACGCAAAAATTGTGACTAGTTTGTCTTCGAATTTACACACCTCAAAAAATATCTATTTTCAAAGTGGCTCGTTGACAGATAATAAAAAGCCCATTTAATCTGAGCTTAAACTTTTTTTTGTTAATATTATTAACAATATTGTTACTTATTAAGTATCCTGAAAACTTTTTTAAAATAAAAAATATTTGGTATTTTTTGAGCTTTCTCGTTTCATGATGAATGTTTTTGAAAAAATTTTAATTTCAAAAACTGATTTCAAACAACAAGATCTGTAAAACCCTTTGAGCGATTTATTTCTTATGATTTTTTATTTTGAAGGACGGAAAATATTTTACATTGCGAATATATGTTTTATTACACTGCGTTTACATCTTTTTAGGTTTTGATAGGGTATATTCTACTTGTTAATGATATTTTATAGTTCACAATAAATTTTTGTAATTTTTGTAATTCTGAAATAGTTTTGGTCATTCAAGGATTTATTTGATCTATTGATTTGATCTTTTCATTTAATCTTTCATTTTTTGTTTAATACCTACAAAAAGGCATTAGTTCTCTTAACAATTTTTATGACTGTTTATTACCTCAGGTATTAAAACAAATGCCTATTCATAATAACAATTGTTCTTCTCTTAAAGTTTAACAGTGGTCTTATTTGTTTCCTATGCTTTAGAACAGCTGTGCAAAAAGTCACTTAAGGAAGCACTGACCATTACAGGATGTTCTTGTTCTAGGAAGATTCAATGGCGTCTAAGAACCACTAGTGAAAATAGAAAAAATCCTACTACTCTCGATTGCACCAAAAATTTGGTTTAGCAAAGCAAGCATCAAAGTTCGATATAGAGGATTTTTCCTTATAAAAATGATTTATTCAAGTTTAGGTAAAACAGAAAAAATCATATACCCTTGTAACAGAGAAAATTATAAAAATTATAAATATTCACATAACAGAGAAAATTATAAAACTGTCCTTTTATCGCCTTTAAATGTTTTATTAACATTTTTTGGTTTAATTATTACTTTATTAATGAAATAATAGCTAACAAATTAATATAAACCAAAAATTGATATGAAATCAATTTTCAGTTTTGTCGAAAAACCCATTCTTACATATCCATGCTCATAAATGGTAGTTAACGAGTTAATATATTTATACATTAGGGTGACAATTTTTTTTCAACTTTTTAACTTTTTTGAATTTGAAATACCACTATGTGAAAAGCTGTTCTATGTCACCTTAGAAGTTCACCAAAAAAAATTCAGCTCATATATACATATGTATATACCATATATATATACGTATATATATATATATATGGTATATACATATGTATATATATATATATATATATATATATATATATATATATATATATATATATATATATATATATATATACGTATGTATAAATATTATTCCTAGGCCTCTATACATATACAGTACTGTGAATAAGTTTTAGCCCAACATAACTATAATTATTTTTGATTTTATCGTAAAAATATAAAGGACTTATGAAGTAAAAAAAAATTAGGTTTATAGACATATATTATAAACAAAAATATCTAGAAATAATTTGATAAAATATGATACAAAAAGAAAGAACAGTTTAACTTCGTGTGTCCGCCTTTTGCGTTGATCACAGAAGCGAATCTCCGGGGAATTTATTCATATAAATTTGTAATGAAATTTTGTGGAATGTTGTCCCACTTTTTAATATTCGAAAACATTCTTCGACATTTTTGGGGTTATATTCAGCAATTTTTTTATCCAAATAATCCCAAACATATTCAATAATGTTCAAATCTGGACTTTGAGGAAGCCAGTTCATTACTTCGAGAACTCCCTCCTCACACATGTCCTGTAAATATTTTTTGACCACTCGGGAACAATGTTTGGGATCACTGTCTTGCTGTAGAATGAAATTATTACCAATTAGTCTCATTCCAGATGGTATTGCATGATGTCTGAAAATTTCTTTATACTGTTCTCCTGTCAGTTTGCCATTAATTCTGATTAAATCACCTACTCCAGATGATGAAATACAACCCCAAACTAAAACAGAACCTCCCCCAAGCTTGATTGTTAGATGTAGACAATCAGGGCGATAAGCCTCTCCTACCCTTCTTCTTACATACTGTCGTCTTCTGCTACCGAACAATTCAAATTTTGATTCATCTATGTATAGTACACGGTTTAACATTCTTTGCGTCCAATTATTATGCTTTTTTGCATATTTAAGTCTTTTTTCTTTATTGCCACGACGTAGTAAAGGCTTTCGAACTGCAACACACCCTCTTAACCCAGCTTTTAGTAAATGTCGTCGAATGCAAGATGAGTAAACATTTGTTCCAGTCGCAGCTTGAATGTCTTGGTCTAGTTCACTGGAGGTTTTTTCCATTTTCGCAGAGACACATTTTTAAAATACTTTATGTCATGTTTTGTAAGCTTTGGAGGTCTTCCACTTCGAATTTTATCCTCAAGAGATCCCGTGTTTTTAAATTTTTTTTATAATTTCTCTAATGGCTGTCCTTGAATATTTTGTTTTTTGGACAATTTGTCGTTGAGAATAACCTTCTTCATGAAGCACGATATTTTTTTTTACGTTCCAGTAGTGGAATTTTACCCATTTTATTACTTAAATAACAATAAAAATAATAATACAATAGAAAAAAAAAAAATAATAAACGTAAATTAGAAGAAGTTTCGCTCTTAAAAAAACAAAAAATAATATTAAACACACAGTATCTATGAAATATCTTTGTAAACTGTACTATCATCTAATATGAAGCCTTCACAGCAATAAATAAACAAAAATGCAGGAGCAAACTAAAAACAAAACGAGCTGATACGAATTGGGTTTAGATCAGCATACAATAAATATAAACACGTTAGATATCTAAATACAAAAATCTATGTAAAATTTTGATAAATTTTGCTTTTGTTTGTTAAAATAGTGTTTAGTAGTGTTTCAAGTTAGACATTATTTTAAATAAAAAAATAATCGAAAGCTATTATTCAAAATTTGTTAAAAAAACATGAGTTTTAATAAGTGGGCTTAAACTTATTGACAGGACTGTATATTATGGCCAAGCGATATATTGTTGCACATCCTACTTCGACGGAAAATGAGGTTTTCGACAGACCTAATCTGATTGACTGGGCAAATTGTATTTTCTGCCAAAGTCCCTGAGCAAACAAGTTGATATGCCCCGCTAATTCTAAGCGTTCGGATTGTTTGACAAGTTACAAATCACTTGCCGAAGTCTTACCACAATTTGTGCTGGCAGATTTGCTACCGCCTGGATTTTATATTCAGCGATTAGATGATGGCAGTGGCTTTGAAAGAACTTTGATTGCGAACAAAGCTAAGTGGCATAAACCCTACAGAATGTTTTACTATTCCACTAAACTCAATCGAGCAGCTAAACGTTTTCGTTGCGCATTCCTAGCTGCAGAGGGTGAATCCTTATCAAATGAAGCCCAGGCACTTAATGTTGAGCACAGTTCATTCAGGCGATCAATGTCAAGTGGTATGAGAAAATCAAATTTGGTTTACACACAACCAGTTTGTTTTACTTGTAATACCAGTGAGTCAAAAGACTCATTGCACAGCATCTGTACCACGGGTCTGGATATTAAAGTCCGCGAGTGTGCTATTACCTTGAGTGATTCCACATTATTGACCAAGTTGAGCAACACAGTTGATCAAGAGGCTAAGTATCACAATAAGTGTCTCAATGACCTGTACAACAAAAAACGTGCTTTTGATAGACGGATGCGTGCTGAAACGCAGCAAGTAGAAGATGAAGTTGACCGTGAACATAGTACTGTTGTTGCTCAGTTGATTATTTACATTGAAGAAACAAGGTCAGAGAATGGTATCACACCCATTTTAAAACTAGCCGATCTAGCTAGACTATATGCTGATCGCTTGTCCCAACTAACTGAAAATAGGCTACATACACCAACTTAGCGTATGCATAGCACACGTTTGAAAGAAAACTACAAGCCCATTTTCCTAACATGCATGCACAACAGGAAGGTTGAGATGTTTTACTTATTTTTAATTGTGACATTGGTCCAGCACTTTTTAAAGCCTGTCAATATGACTGTGATTGTAATACAGTGTATAGATTAATATTAACTAATATGCTTATTAAAAGCTGTTTTCGCTTCTTAGCTGCTTTAAACTTTTTTATTGAGTAACAAGTTTTTTAGAAATATTTAATAAAAAGATTAAAAATTTTTTTAAAAAAAAAACAGGGGGGAAGGGGGTATTTCTTGGACAGGAGGGCCGTGCCCAAGCCCCTTTCCCATTCATTGGCGCATATGCGATCAATGTATACTTTGAATGATCTACCATCCCTTAAATTTTGGCCAAGATTAGTTAAACGGATTAAAATTTAATGTTTTTATAAATCCAAGATGGCGGTAACTGCCATCATAGATTCAAGACAGTTCTGGTCATAGTATGCTTTGCCACCATATCTTAAAATGATCAGCATAATTTTCTGAGTTTTTGGTAAAAATTTCATGCTTTTATCCACTTTTGCACAATTTTAGTCATTTTTAATGCTAATTTGCTGCTCTATCAACAAACTGCAAAAACCTGGTCGGGTACTCAAAATACTCCAGCAGATTTTATATAATTAAAACCTGATCAAGTGCTTTACCATCTTCATGTCAAAATTCTGGGCTTTTCAGCAAATCGATCACGGATAATTTTCTGCTTCAGTTTTTCTTCAATATGACTGACCTTAGCAATTACTATATAAATACCAATAGCATTAATTGGTCTGGTTGCGGACATATGCTACTTACAGTCATGCACAATATTACCATGGTTCATTTACAGTATTATTTATTGAGTAAATGGTACAAAAACAACATACGTCTCCTAAAAATAACAGAAGAGTTTTTTTTATCACACTTCAGTCGGTTTTTTTTTTTTGAGCGTATGAAGTCAAACGTTAACCAGTTCCGTTCACAGGCTGATGCTGAAGTTACTTGTGACAAAAATCGGCCGTTCAAAGAGACCTTCACCAGCCCGATAAACACTGTGCTGACTAGTAGAGTTGACTTGAGCTGCTAGGTCACCGACATGCATGCGCTCAAGCGTGGCATGAAACCCGGAAATTACTTCTTCATTCTCATGCTGAAGAAATGAACGATACTCGGGGTCGAGTACAAATCCAGGAGAGTGTAGATCAGTGTGGATCATTTTCCAACGACTGTAAATTAAACCACTTAAACAGCTCTTCTAAGCTGCGTCCAGCATGGTGGAATTCAAAACTCCTTGGTCCAATTAAAACTTTTTCCAATATATCTTGCCAACCCAAGATTTAGTACCATCAACCAAGCGCAACAGGCTTACTATCAGCTCGCAAACAGACGTCAGTAGAGTGACAGAAACCCAAAAGCTATCGTTAATGACTGTGTCAGTAATAAGCTTACCATTATCTCTTATTGATTTCTTACGTGTTGTCTTTGACAGCCACTGTTTGAATCCCCGATCCATTACAGTTTCCTGGATTGCATCTTTTGTCGCCATAAGACGCTACATCATCACGAATTTGCTGGCATTGCGCGTCTCACCGGGTTTCAGTAATTCTAATTTTGACTTACTCCTAAAATAGTCGAGAGGCGACTGGTGTTTTGTGATAAATTTCACAAATTCATGACCTCTTATGATAATATTTCGCGCCCAACACAGTTTGTCGATGTCCTCTAATAGGAGGTCAAGACAATGTGCCATACATAAACTGAAGATTCAATTGACGTGTACTTTACAGTCAACTTATTCCTTGCTGCCAAAATGGCTTGCTCCTTCGTTAACTACCTGCACAATTTTGTCTGAGCCTATGGAATCAATACGTTTCGCCAGCTCAGTCGCTATGAAATCGGCATCTTTAATCTGCTCAGATGTATCAACACTATCGTCAAACATGGCTCCATCGCCAATAACTAACAGGAAGTTAATTATTGCACGGTTTTGAACGTTTGTCCATCCGTCACTGACTAGCATTCCGCCAGTCATACTCAGCTAAGCCTTGAAGCTGTCAAGCTTGTAAATCACATTAGCAACTTCATTTGTAAGCAGTGCCTCAGATATTGCTTGACGTCCAGGAGGCTTATACCCTGGTCCGACTTTGGCTACTGCAGCGATTGCCTCTTTAAAATACTTATTTTCAATTATGGAGAAAAGGGTGCTGTTCGCATAGAAAACACGTGCAAGTGCAGCATCTGTCACCTGCTTAGATTCAATCTGCCAGGCAGCTGTAACCGTAGTCTGCCTTTTTATTGACGTCGAGGACAATGCATTGGAACAGGAAGCATCAGTTTTAGTTGCCTTGTACACAAAATAAAAACAGAAATATGCAATTAGAGTTGCCGCTGCAATAACTATTCAGAAAACCATACACCAAAGAAATAGCCTGTCTATCACAGCTCTAAGTCTGAACTCTGAAATCTGAACAGACTTTTTAAAATTCATATATAATTTGCTAAACAATAAGTTAAGTCAAATAACTAATCAACTACTGTAACAACTATACAGCCTTAACAACTTATAAAAAATGTATAGTGACAATATTATTATTATTATTGTTATTACTATTATTATTATTATTATTATTATTATTATTATTATTATTATTATTATTATTATTATTATTATTATTATTATTATTATTATTATTATTATTACTATTATTATCATTATTATTATTATTATTATTATTATTATTATTATTATTATTATTATTATTATTATTATTATTATTATTATTATTATTATTATTATTATTATTATTATTATTATTATTATTATTATTATTATTATTATTATTATTATTATTATTATTATTATTATTATTATTATTATTATTATTATTATTATTATTATTATTATTATTATTATTATTATTGGTATTATTATTTTTAGTATTATTATTATTAGTATTATTATTATTAGTATTATTATTACTATAAACAAAGCTATACAAACCTTCTAGACTAAAATTGTAAAGCATTCTGTTATTAAATATTATTTGATTATGAATATTATTACTTCATCTAGTGCAGTAGTCGGGAACCTGCGGCTCCGGAACCGCATGCGGCTCTTTTGTTGAAAAAATGTGGCTCTCATATAGATTTACAATATTAAAAATTCTAACTTCTTTTTATTTTTACTTTTGTATTTTCTAGAAAAAATTCTAAATTTTGTATTTTTGTGGCTCTTCATTACTATTTTGAATTTTTTTCAGCCGTTATGGCTCTATGGTTAAAAAAGGTTCCCGACCCATGATCTAGTGCATCTCTTTTTTTCTTCAACAATTCCAATCACACTTGTTCTTTATTGCTCTTTCTTTATTTCTTTACTTGATTGGTAGGGTGCTGATAAGGTGGTAATTCAGAAATAGGTGATTTAAGTAGATACAATGGTCTTCTGACGTTTGTATTTAAGTTCTATAAAGAATTGTTATTTATTTTATTTTTTTGCTTTTTTCATCCTCATCTGTAAATGCAATATTTAATTAGTTTTCTAAAATCATAAATAGACAGGAAATATTCATTTTATTAGTTCATAACAAGAATAAGTGAGCTTAATGTTAGCAAAAAGTAAAAAAAAAAAAATTAGAAAAAATGACAAATATCATGAAAATCAATTTTTACATAAAGCACTTAGAGTAGTCAAAAACAACGTTCAAAAAGCAACTTTCTCTCAGACCTTTTTAAATTCGTAATGAGATGGAGAACAGCTTTTAACATAGTGGTTAATTAAAAATGGTTAATTAAAAAAAAAAAAAATCAAAAAATTATCACTCTATTATAGATTGATATCACCCTATTATAGATTGATATACCGTAGTTGATATATTTATACATTGATATATCGCAGTTAAAAGAAACATCTGAATATCACAATTTATGATAAACATCAGCAATTTCTCAGAATATAATATTTCAAGTAGGAGTAAATAATTTAATATTAAAATGAAGTTTAGGCGAAACTTCTAAAATAAAATTGACGGCTATTTAAAAACTTAGTATAATAAATACAAATTTCTGTAAATCGGAACTAAAGTCGTTATTTTGACTTTTTTTACATCGTGAATATTTAATTAAAAAAGTATAGTAGCGAGCATGCAAACGATGCAAAAAATTGCATCTGTAAAGTCTTTTAATTTGGTTTTATCAAAAGCAATAACTGTGAGTGAATGTAAAATTGCAAGATTTGTAATTAGAACAAAGTGTTAGTTTCATAATTTAAAAGAAAAACAACGAATTAGTTACTTTAATGTTCCACATCTTACATCTTCTTACAAAAGCTAATTAATCCCTACTACAAAGAGGAGAACGATTTGCCTTCCTTCTGATGGCAATTCTTCTGATCTTCCTACTACATATCTAGCTATATACAGCAAACCTGCACGGTTTTTCTTCAAGTTGAAGCATGGAGAAAGTGTAAAAGATAAAAAGTTATTTAAAAAAAGCATTCAATTAATAGAAGAAAATTGGTTTAAATTCAATCCTAGAGTTGTTTTGATATCTGAAAAAATAGCATAACTTTTTATGAAAAAGCAAATATAATTAAAAACAAGGATAAACTTTTTGATCTGCTTTTTTACCCCCTAACTCTACTTTTTCCAGTGACGTCAGATTAGCTTTATATTGCTTTTAACTTTCCCTTATTTGTATCTAATCATTTTTATTGAAATTTTCAGACATTTAAGTAAACCTAATTTCAAAAATTAAATTATTGGTTTAACTCCAGCAAATAGCATTATAAAAGACTCAAAATAATCTCTTAAAATAGTTAGACAGAATACAGCAAATTTGCACACTTTGACAATTTTTATCACTTATATCAATTATATATTCAAAACACAACAGTTTTTAATACATGTTTTCATTATTAAAAAACTCCTTGAAAAAAAATAATAACAAAATAAATGTAAATAAAAAAAGAAACTGCAATAATACCGAGGGGTATAAACACAGGTTTAAAGATTGAAACTAGTTGGCTAAAAAAATCTTCAGCCTTGAAAGTTGGCTATCAAGAATTAAAAAATTACAATTAAAGAGATTTAGAAATTGTTATTTAATTTATTTTTTATTTTTAAATATAAAGTATATTTTATTTTGTAATACAGAAGAACTTTTGATATGCAGGGTCGGACTGGCTTGAAAAAACGGCCCGGGAAATTTGGTCACGGCGGCCCACTTCATTGTATGTTGCATATATTTAATACATATATATATATATATATATATATATATATATATATATATATATATATATATATATATATATATATATATATATATATATATATATATATATATATATATATATGGGGCGCCGAGAGCTTTCACGCCGTCCATGACAGCGACTATGATTAACGCTCTTATTTTTCTAAATTTACCTATATTATATTAGTAAAGGATTTTTTATTTTTAGGCGCATTATTGTTTATTATTATTTAAAGCATAAAAAAAAAATTTAAACTTCCCAGCCTAAATATTGATAAAAACAAATATTTCTAAAACACTGCTGTAAGTTGGAGTCTAGAAATAGTAGACACAATCGCCATTCAATATTGACTGGTATAGCAACTTTTTCATCGTTTGACTAGTCGATGCCAAGACATCAATTACTGCATCGTTATTAATTCTCGGAAGGTCTTTTTCACAAGACATCAGCATGAATGACTGTAAACTTGACTGGCTCATCAAATTTCTTAATCTGTTCAAAATATATTTCAATTTCGAAAATGACCTTTCACAAGCAACTTGTGATGAGGATAATGTCAGCACAAATTTTTAAGCCAAAAACAAATTTGAATACGCAAGACTACGCAAGTTAAACTTCTGGAGGACAAAGTAAAAACATACAATACATTTTTTGCAAAATTTGCATTTATTTCTGTGGCTGTCACTATTTTCCACTTCTGGGATTGTAAAGACAGTTTCAGATTCTTCGGATTTATATTGTTGCATGTTGTCCGAGACAGAGTCAGATACTATCGTGTCAAATATCAAATTATATTCATCTTCAAGAGTTATTTCGAAACTTTCCGGTTTTCTTGCAAAGTCCGATAATAATTGCATAATTGCATAATTCCGTTTGAAGCTGATCTTTTGTTACACTAGCATCAAACTTTCTGAGCAACCCAAATATCTACTTTTGGAATCGAAACTTTGACCACGCTTCAGCATTATCTAGCTCATCTAATTCAAAATTTCAATAAGGGTAATCGTTTTTAGATCTATTAATATCGTATAATAAATCAAATTCTACGTCATCGATAATATTTCCATCTTATGCTATAAAAAGAGCGTCTCTCGTAACTCCCTAACATGTCATCTTTAAATTAGATGTAAAATTTGATGCAAATTTTCTTGTAAGATCGTTTTAATTGTTTATAGCACAGTTATTTTTCGGAAGTAATTTTAACTTAAAAATAAGTTATGAATAATTAATGACTTAAAACGCGCTTGAAGTTTTTAGCTGCTTAACGTTTTTTAAACTTGCAGTGGTAGCACACTTGCTAACGCTTGTACTTGTACTAACACCGCCTAAAGATAATGCGCGCATGCTTAAACTCACTATTAATATAATACTACTTTCGATCAGCTCAAGATGGCCGCCAAAATTTATATAATTAGCCGGCAGATGGCCTTTAATTAGATGTAATTAGAGGCCAGAAAAAAAGTTATTATATTTTTAGTTAAATTTTAATTTACATTTTATTTGGAAAGTAAAATGTAGCCTTACTAAAAATATAATATAATTTTTTATGCCAACAGGCCCACCGGGAATCTCCCGGTATCCCGGCGGCCCAGTCCAAGCCTGGTGATATGTATCGATTATTTTGAAGGGAGAAATTTGAGGTAAAAAAGTATAACTTTAAACTACTTCTAAAATCCCAAAGTAACAATTATTACCAATCAAAATATCTAATCAAAGCCATCTCTAATTCAATCATGCTTAACTTTTTTTGCACGATAATTTGTTATATACTAACTTTAAAAAAACTTTCAAATTTTTGTTTAAACTTTATATCCAGGAAACAACAAACAAAGTGTTCCTTGAGTTTTAAATATTTTCTATGAAACCCCCTCTGCTGAAATAATCAGCTGTTTTCTAGACGAAACTGTTGCTTCTGGATTTTTAAACATTGTCAATGTTTGGTAGATTATTTCTAATTCATAAAGGATATTTAACACAAATAATAGGATAGGAAATACAGCTATTTCGAATGAATGAAAAATGTTAAGAGTCAGATGAAAGAATCTAATTTTCTGAAGGGTATAAGTATATTGTAATTAGCTGATTTCAAACTGATCAATTGGAAAAGCATTTCAGTAAATATTGTCCAATAAATGGTGATAGATTTTTAGTCATCATTAAAAATATGTATAAAATCCTTGAACACACCCTGTCAAATTCACGATCAACCTTATCTTAAAGGACCAAATGAGTCATTCTATGGAAGCATTACATGAACCTTTTGTGTACATTTGGAGGTGTTTTTTAAATCTTTTATTTTTATCGGAGCCTGATTTTTGCGTTTTAACAGGTGGATTCTGGATTTTTCGACTTCGAGATGGTTAACTTCCCAGCATGGTGCAAACTCAAAACTCTTATATGTTCATAATATCAGCCGTTGACAAGGCAGTTTGAAGCTTGATATGAATATTAACAATCTTTGGTATGAATGATATGAATATTAACAACTTTTTCTTGAGGTATTGCAACTTTAAATTTAATTTTGTCAATGATATTCAGGAAAACGAGCTGCGTCATGAACCTTACGATGTTGCTTTTAATTTAGCTAGTATATGGAAAAGATTTGACTGTGCTAACTGCCTGATATCATTAAGTTTTAATCAGGCCCCAACAGATATCATGAAGTTCTGTCTCTAGGTAGTGTTCAAAGTTTATAACTTTGAACACTACCAAGTAGTCTCAAATGTTTTAGCACACGGCTTAACATATTTGTTGTATGTGAAGTATTGAACGCATTTACTTCGTTATAGCGTATTTATTTTCGTTTTATATGACTTTTATACTACGTTTACGCTTTTGAAAATTACATAATTATGGAATAAAGCTCGCATGAAAATCGTGTTGTTTTAGTTGATCTAAAAATGTGGCATGGAAAGAGGTATAATTTTTAGGATCATAAGAACGCTCGGAGTCACTCGTAACTTTGAGTAATTTTGCGAAATTGTTTGAGAATATTGATGAAATAATCGTTCAAAATCCGCTCGCCCGCACAATATAACAACGCCGCAAGCAATTAGGGCGGGGAAGGCCCGAACTGACTAAAAACTATTGTTGAAGCAGAGCGATACATATCTTACATTCTAAAATACGATTTGGAGCTCGGAGTATACAAAAGACACAACGGGCATACAAAGGACACAACGTGAGTATCTACTCACGGTAGCATTATTACAACAACGCAAGTAAAAATCGAAAGGGTTAGGTCGGAGGTAAGTGGATACTGTCCACAAACCAATTCGATTTACTGACGAAAAAATTTTTACCCTAAAGGCATTGTTTAATAAACAGAACAATAGTCTATGCTCTATCATTACTAAATGTAACAGAACTCGTTCCTATAGTTGAGAGATGTCACCATCCGGCTTTGGTTATGGTTTAGTGGGAATCGTCTCCGATGGGGCCATCATTTTTGTGACAAATTACACGTTCGCCGAAGTTTTGGAGTAAAAATTTCGGCGAATGTATATCAATCCTACGTTTCGGAAAAAGTTATGAAATCTCTCAACACAACATTACTTTTAAACAACCCAAGGACCTTTCAATAAGATTCCACTCCGTCCCATAAGGCGAAATTGATTTGAAAATTCATTTTCAGGGATCAATGGTCATTGAGTAGCTCAGACTGAATACATTGGACTTTAAACTGTGGTCCGTATTAGAGGGTATCAGTGGCACTACTCGACAAGCGCGCTTTCGTTTAAATAGTGGATAAAAAAAATTGTTATTAAAGGTCAAAAACTATAAATTGGTAAAAATTGTTACTAACATTGATTAACTTGCTTTAATAATGTATTTAACCCAAATAAACTATTGTTTATTATTCTTAGGTCAAGATCTTGATATAAATATATTATTATAGATTTGTCTAATGACTCGTTAGTAATTATCTAAATTAAATATATAAATTTCAATCAAGCTTTTACAAAGTTAACATGTCTAGCTTTTTTATCTTAATATGTTACATCGAAGCTAAAAATTGTACAAAATCGCCTAACATTGTTTTGACCTTTAAGTCAACAAACCCATTCGTATTTTATAGTAGGCTTAAATTATACTTAAATTATATTATACTTAAAAAAGCTTAAATTATATAATTTATCATTTTGATATTTAAAAAGTATTGTCCTCTGTGAGCTGTGGATTATTTTAAGCAAGTTATCTAAATCTAATAAAAGTAGAAAAACTATTTCTAAGTTTCATTGAGCGGTGATAATATAAAATATGGAAAGTAGAATGTAGCAATAATACTTATATTAGTTGTTATAATAGTTATATTTATAGGGCATTGAGCACGTAGATTTAATTAAATACGCGCTTCAGCACGTAGATTTAATTAGAAATATTTTGTTTTTAAAAAAATAATGACAGTGAAAATTTATTTTGGTACCAAAACTTAAATTTCTAAACACACTACTTGCCTAAGTCATCATCGAAGTAAGACACTGGCAAGTATAGTCATCATCGAAGTAAGACACTGGCAAGTATAGTCATCATCGAAGTAAGACACTGGCAAGTATAGTCATCATCGAAGTAAGACACTGGCAAGTACAGTCATCATCGAAGTATGACACTGGCAAGTATAGTCATCATCGAAGTAAGACACTGGCAAGTACAGTCATCATCGAAGTAAGACACTGGCAAGTATAGTCATCATCGAAGTAAGACACTGGCAAGTACAGTCATCATCGAAGTAAGACACTGGCAAGTATAGTCATCATCGAAGTAAGACACTGGCAAGTATAACAATTTCACCTTAGAATTTTAATCTAACACTGATTACAAATAAATATTTAAAGTTTGGAGATGTACTGATTTGGAGACAGTTTTCATGAGTTTCTTAGCAAGAAATAAGTCGGAGGAATTCTGAACCAAGTTTTAAAAAATCATTTTCGACAAATTCTTTGTCTTCTTCAATATCATACATGTCCATAATGTCAATTGCGTCGACAGGGGCTTCCTCGATGTCCTCATTCGGATCTTCATTTGGAATTGATGAAGAGCTTTTGGCTTCTGAGCAGAATTTGAGCAACACTTTTTTCTCAAACTGAGAGTAGTTGCTCTTGATGAAAAGCAGTTTCTCAGGTTTCAGAGGTCTATACGGTTTCTTTCCTAGTGAATGTCAGGCTGGTAGCGCTGAACGAGCGCTCTGAGGATGCTGAACTTGCAGGAATGCTCAGGATAGCTAAGGCAACCTTGGAAAGAATTGGATAGATGTTCCATTTCGTCACCCAGAACTGCATTGGCTTTCCCATCCATGCAGAGTCTGCCTAACATCATTTTCTTAGGCGAAAAGTTCTCCTTTCAATCTAGTCGCGCTCTTCATCGGCTTATTTGGCTGGATAAAGCTCAAAAAGAAGCTTCCGAATTGCGATTGCCGAAGGCTGTCAATGACGAGGAATGGTTCAATCTCGGATTCTTCTTCCCTATTTTTGCCGAACAAACTTGACAAGAACTCTTTGATAGCTTCTTCAGGATCCTTAGCCAAATTCTGGAGATTGAATTTTGTTTCTTTGAGCTTGGATTTCAAGAACTTGATGTGTTGGTCTAAAAAATATAAAAGAGAATTTAAAAAGCTAGACTTTCATGGGCAAAAAGACTGACTTTATGTGTAGATAGTCAGACTTTTTCATACTTTGACCAATTTTCACAGAGTTTGTGTCCAAATATTTAAATCTATTTGCATTTTTGGAATTATTCCCAACTATTCACTCTCATTTCTTTTAATTATTCGCAACTTTAGATTGTATTACTTCAGATTATTAGTAGAACTTATTATTATTAGTAACTTTAGATGTTACTTTTGACAATTGGCACCTCTAATGGTGGATTGGGAACTTACACAAAAGTTTAAAAAAACATTTTAAAATAATTTTTCACTCACATTTGTAACATAGGTCCAAGTAGTTGACAACCAGGTAGAAAACTGGTCTTGATTATTTTCAACTTTAAGCGATGCTTTAAGGTAATTAGCACCTTGTGAAAAAAATTACAAGCACTAAGCAAATAAATTAAACTAATTATATTGATTAATTAAAACAATGTATAAGCTATTTTTTCGACTTCGCTTTCATAGGGAGGCAGATCATCTGGATCTGAAGATAGTATTAGATTTTCTTTTTCACGTTCACTTCCTTTTTCGTTTTTAGTATCAACATCGCCTAGACTTTGTGATGACAGAGCACTTGACTTATTAGCAAACATTTTCGAAATGTTTTTCTCTTTTACGCCGTTCAATTTTAAATTCGAAATTTTAAAATTAAAACCTTTCTAACATCATTTTCTAACATCATCATTTCAAGAAACAGAAAACAATTCTGACACAAAATGATGCTTTACGATCATTTTTACTGTTTTTGGCTTACCTTGAATTTTTTGTAACAACCAATAAGAGTTGAGTATTTCAAATAAAGGGTGAGATAAAGTAATTTTGCCAAACGGATGGCGTGAAAAGCATAAGGAAATATATTAAACTTTGTTTAACTGCCAAAAGGATAGGTGAAAGTGTAATTATTGCGATTATTACGGTTATATTCCACTTGGGTAACTATTTTTAGAAATATCAATTGTATTAGAACAAAATGGACCTTTTTCACAGAATACCCGACAGAACCGTTCCGGTAATCGGGTTCGGTTAGGGTAATCGGGATCGGGAACCGATAGGATCAATAACTTTCGCGTACCGATTATTTAAATTACCCGAAAGATTGAGTCGAGTCGGGTGTGAAAAATTTCGACTACCCGATTTTATCAGCGTTATCGGGTAATACTCGTTCGGGTAATCGGAGTCCGATAAAATTATTTTTAGGTTTTATCGGTGTCCAATACCCGTTCTGTTCGGGACTCGTTCGGTTCCAATCGGGACCAGGATCTTCCCTAGTAATTAGATATGATATAATCCGGTACCACTTGCAGTTTATACAAGTAATGTTTACAAGAAATGGTGGTTGTGTGTTCAGTACACAAGATTCATGTAGCTACTATAATTAAATTGAGTATTGAGCCAAGGGTTATTAACTAATGAGATCATTATTGCAGCAGGTACAAAAGTAAACTTTTAATTCGATGCAAGCATACTTGAGTTTATATCAGATAAAGTTTTGCACTTACAGGCTGACTGTGCAACCTTTAATTCCACATGGCTCAGTAGAGGCTTTTTAGTCTGATAGTTTTTTGAAAATTTCAACATTTTTATGTAACGATATTCAGTAAAACGCAGTTTTTGAAGTTTCAATGTATTTTCGTGATTCAGTTTTATTGATTAATTTCTGAATCAACTAAAATGAATTACCATTTACATCATAGAATCAAAAGTTTATTACTTCCCTTATTTATACTTTAACTCCGCATTGAAAAAAGAATAAAATTCTACAAGTAGAGGGACCCCAAAAACCACATCTTAATATTTGATTCACTAACTATTAGATAAAGGCCATCATGGAGCAATATTGAATTTTTTCTTTGATCAGATTTTTCTGAAGGAAACTGTAAAAAATGACTGAACCAAGTTTTCTAAAAACAAAACTGAAAACACTGTAAAATGTAATAATTCATAGTTTTTTGTTTTAAACTAAAAATAAATTCATAGTTTTTTGTTTTAAACTAAAATGCACATTTTCAGTTTTTATGGGCGTGAAACTTTAGACAGTTTAGGCTTAACCTTTTGTACAATCAGATAATCAGGGATTTCTTTAAGTTGAAAGCTCTTTTTGGTTTCGGTTCTCGAATCAGTTTTTGTGAACTTCAAATTTCGCATTCAATTGAACTTCAATTTTCGCATACTGAGCTGGTTTTCTTCTTTTATCTGGAGAATCAATGCTATAATTTACAAAAGCTGATGCACTAGGTTAAATAATGTGATTGACGCTTACTTACTTAAAGTTACTCCCATACATCTTGCGGTTTTGACTATCACGGTTATCATAGATCATGATAATGCTAACCTAGCTGACCCAAGAACGCCACTTATATGGGGTGATAGCGTACACATCTAGGTACCCTGCGATGCAAGTTTTGAAATTTTTTAACTTTGTCCGCGGAAAATGATCGAATTTGAATGTTAAATTCAGTGAAATTGCGACTTCAAAGTGCATCAATAAAAATACCTGTAGAATGAGAACCACTCAATATAATTTGATAAATATTGTTGCAAATGTAGCCTTTAGCTACACCAAACTCTGGATAAAATTTCAGTCGGCTTGGTTGACTGGCTAAGAATTTACGGCAGCTTTAGTTTAAATTTTGTTAGTTTTTTTGCTACTTATAGCTCAAAACGTTACCGATTACTGTGATTACTTCGGTCACTATTTTCAAAATAATGGTTACATGAGTGTTCTACTATGTAATACTAACAATTTATATTATAGTTGCTTAACGTAATTAAACGTCTGTTAAAATATTTTTGACTCAAAATTAAGTAAAAAAATAACTGTTTAAACACTATTTTTTACACTTTTTTACCATTAAATGGTATCTGATTACAAAATAAGGCATATTTTTTGATATTCTTCACACAAAAATTATTAATAAATTGCTCAATGCACTCTTTTAGTACAAATACTCTACAATACAATTTTGAAATGTAATTTAAAAATTCATAATTTTTATTTAACAGCATTTTAAGGATTAAGGATCAATTTAATTGGTGGGATGATTTTCAAATTCAGAATATTGGTGGGACAAACCTTTTCCTAAAGAGTCGAGACATGTGCTGCAACGCACACTTGGTTTTTTCTCAATGGCGGTTTGCTATTCAAAGAAATGATTTTCTTGCAGCTTTAGACGACCAATTTGGCAGATTTGGCAATAACACATCGTACCTCTTGTTTCAAGTCTCACTTGTATTGACTTGAAGTCAAAAAAAGTAAGGAGTGCAATTTTTTTTTTCCTCTTGTCTCCTGCGCAAAGTAGTTATGCACGATTTGCAGAGTCCTTCTGGTAACCGAGAATCACTGATAGTGACTTGGTCTTGTACAGTTGGCATATTCGATCTGCTTGGAAAACAGCTGTCTTAAACATTTTTTCAGACATAGCAAGCACACAAACTTTCGATTTTCATCATGAATCTTTGCTTGATTTGGTATTGTGTAACTTCACTAAATCAAGCTCTGCCTTTTACAAAATTTAACCTAAATTTATATTGGGTAGCAATCCGCTTAACATACTAATATTTATCAACATACTTATAGTTATTTAAATTAATGATACTTGTCACACTCAATGACAATTTAGAAGAATTCTTATTCGATGAGACAGTCCTACTAACGATTTTTACTGCTCTTCAAAGGACTACTCTGCCCTTCATAACATTTCTCTCTTTAAAGCGTATTGCAATTTTAGAAAACTTTTGACAGAGTTTTTCTCCTTTTGTGCTTCTGCAATAATTTTGATAAAGTTTTTCAAATTTTGTTTCAAAACAACCCTAATTTGTAAAGATTGATTTTCCTCGGACTGGCCCTCCTAACATTTTATCGGTCAGTTATCTTAGTTATCTAAATTTTTTAAGTCAATTATCTTAGTCAATATGTAAAATATTTGGTTTTCTTACGACTTTTCTTTTTTAAGAGAAATAAATATTTTTTGTTTTCTATGTAAGTATCCTTAGAAAAGCTTCTCAATCATTTTTTAGCATTTTTATGCATTTTGGCAGTAATTTATATCTTAGGAAATGCTGATAATTTCACGCTATGCGTAAACAAAATCAAACCACACTTTAAAAAGCAATTCGATATTTTGGTCTATTCAATGAAAGTGGTATGTGTAACAATTAAACAACTATAATAAAAAGTTGTTAGTTTTACATAGTAGAACACTCATGTAACCATTATTTTGAAAATAGTGACCGAAGTAATCACAGTAATCGGTAACGTTTTGAGCTATAAGTAGCAAAAAACTAACAAAATTTAAACTAAAACTGCCATAAATTCTTAACCAGTCAACCAATCCGACTGAAATTTTACCCCATACAAGTGGCGTTCTTGGGTCAGCTAGGTTAGCATAACCGTTAGCATAACCGTCATCATAACCGTGATATATTAATGTCTTACATTTAGTTGTTCCAAATACGTCTTTAAATCATCAGAAGATTTTTTATTTAATTAAACTCGGTAAACATATTTTCTTAATTAGATACTCATGATGGAGGTTTTTGTAAAGCTTTTTCAAAAGCTGTGTCTTACTTGTGTTTTCAGGCGTATTAGGAATAAAAGAATATTATAAAATATAAATATAAAATTACTTCTTACCCCTCTGGAAAGAACTGGAGGGCAAAGAACAGAAGGGCAAAGAGAAAATAAACAAAAAAACAAAAATGAGATTATTTTTTTTGTACATCAACCAATCTTTTGTAGGGCCCATCAAACTATCTTTGGTATTTATTACTTTTTTTACTGATCTTATTGGATTGATGGGTATTTTCAATTATATAACAGCTAAATATTACTTTATTTATATAAGTTTTATGTCTCTAAATTATTTTATCAATTATTTTAGCTGTGATGGCCGAGTGGTTAAGGCGTTTGACTAGAAATCAAATGGGATCTTCCCGCGTAGGTTCGAATCCTACTCATAGCGCACTTTTAGTACTTTTTGTAAAAAAAAAAAATAAAAATTAGATTGAAATACTCTCATTAAAACTTCTGTAGATTTAATATAAAGTCGATTATAACGAAAGTAATAAAAAAAATTTAAGTGGAAAAAAATTACTAAATCAAATCCTTTTGATTATTACTATTGTGCACAATTTATAGTCCAAAATCTTTTCGTGACCCATTTTTTAAAAATACATTCATAAAAAAAAAAAATGTAAAGCGGCTAGATATATGCTAGTTTTTCTATTTCAATCGTTTCTTTTTGGTTTCGATATCAGATAGATAATATATATCGATATGACATAGATAATAGATTTGACATAGATAATAGTTCCTGTAAACAGTGTGTTAAGTTTCTCCACAAACAATAATATACAAAATTTATACTAACAATTCTAATACACCATTTCATTCGCTAAAAGATGAAAAAATTAAAAACGCTTTTACTTTGAAACTTTGCTTTAAGTTTAGGATTTATTGAATATTTTAGCTTACTCAATGGTTCGCATTAGATAAACAACTTGAATATATGTATAATATATATTTGTAATACAAGAAGTTTACTATAAAGTCTTAACATAGTACTCTTAACATAGTCAAGTATAAGATTAACAAAACTAAAGAAACCGTGGCTAGCATACAAAGCATTGTGGGAATATTATAAACCCGGTAGTTTATTTTCGAGAAGCTGAACAGGCTACAGCAGGATTTCTTTTTTACAAATACTACCTATTCGATTTGCCTCTAACGATAAAAACTATGGAGCTGGTCTCCTTTATTCAACATTGAAATAACTTAATTTAGAATTTTTTTTGTACAAATGTTAATTAACTTGATTTATTGTTATATAAACATAAATTTCACTAATATAAGTTAATAATTTTATAACGAAATTACATTTTAATATTGTTCTTTTGAAAAAATATTTTTTGTCCAAACTTCCATGAGCGGCAGTGTAGGTGTCGTATGGTTCACTCTAACCAGTCACATTTTGTGTTTCCCAATATTTCGCGTTTTTGGGGATTTATAAGCCATTTTGTGAGTAAAAAGCTTTTTGAGTTAGTTGGCACAATGATTGGGGGGGCTATTTGGCAACATGTGCCAACTTACAACTTTTTGAATTAGCCGTAAATTCATTTAAGTTATATAACATTACAGATCAACAGACATGAGAAATTATAAAAGAAAAGTAGACAGGCCTGTAAATTCTAAAAATGTTACAAAAAATGCTGTTAATGCTATTTTTATAGAAGAAAAGTCTATTCGATTGACTTAAGGGCATAAAAGTTAATGTCAAAAAATATAATTGGATAAAAATTATCAAGAGTTTTCATAAAAAAGATGCGCTTGAAATAGATGCCTAATGTTGCTAAACTTATCTCTTTTTATATGGTATGCCAATTTACCTTGAAAGTATAGGCAACTTACTTAGGGCCGGGGTAAGTTGGCACATGCTTTTTTCTTTATTGAAGGCCGTTTTTGGGCCAACATGCTTGTCAAATTCATATTCTTTTGAACTGCAATTTAATATCCTCAAAAAAGTTCATCGAGAAATGCACAGAGCTCAAAAACTAAAACTGTAGCCAACTGTAGCTCCGGTCTCCCTATAAAAAACTGTAGCCAACTGTAGCTCCGGTCTCCCTATAAAAAACTGTAGCTCCGGTCTCCCTATAAAAAACTGTTACCAACTGTAGCTCCGGTCTCCCTATAAAGGAAAGCAAGGGTTTCAAATAACTCGAACGAGAAAAATTATGGAGCTTGACTTTTTTATTCAACTACAGCATACACAAAAGCAAAAATCATTATCATTATTATCATCATCATTATCATTATTATTATTATTGTTATTGTTATTATTATTATTATTATTATTATTATTATTATTATTATTATTATTATTATTATTATTATTATTATTATTATTATTATTATTATTATTATTATTATTATTATTATTATTATTATTATTATTATTATTATTATTATTATTATTATTATTATTATTACTACTACTGCTACTACTGCTGCTACTACTACTACTACTACTACTGCTACTACTACTACTACTACTACTATTACTACTACTACTACTACTACTACTACTACTACTATTACTCAGTTTTTATTCCATCCATAGCATAACCAATAATTTTCGGTTCGAATTATTAAAGAAAATTAAATATCCCACTCTTTCAAATTTTTATTTCCAAATGTTAAAAATAAACCAATAATTATTTATAAAAATAATAGTTTATAAATTAAACTGACGAATAAAAAAAGCACCTAAAACATCATTCACACTTTTACTCATCTTGTTATCAATATGATTTCAATGAACAAATGAACTACACATTTTTTGTTGTTTCGAAATTATCTCCATGCCGAATTTACCCGCATTAGCCCTGTTGCTTTAAAAAGCTATAATATAAAAGTGTTAAAGTATTAAAAAGTATTTTTAATGTTAAAATGTAAATTATTTAAAACAGTTATATACACAGATTATTTAAACTTATGTTTTGAGAAAAATTTTCGGAAAAAAATCTTGAATAAAAAGTCTTAGAACAGGCTGTTTAGTTAAAAGATTTTTACTGGTCGAACGGGATCGAGGTTTATGAGAAAGTTAAGATGGCTTGTTTTGTCGCTTTTAAGATTGCGATAATAATTATAAAAAGCTTGCCAATTTTTTTTTTCTTTAAAAATCTGTTTTTCAACTGTCAACTTAAAAAGTAAAAGAACAAAAAAAAGTCACAATTATTAAAAACATGTAAAATATAAAACTAAACCCCAAAAAAAAACATATACTGAAACTTCCCCTTTACGAAATCATTTCATGAAATCATAACCTTTTTTTTTTTTACTACACAAAATTTAGAACATTTCATGGTTCTAAATTTTACCAAGGAAGAGAGGAGAGTTGTTCTCGTTATCGAGAATAAATTCAGTAGAAATCTCATATTTCAAAGATGTAATCTGAGCACCCTTAGAAAACATATGCAATAAAAGCTATTTTTGCATAAATTTAGCACCACATTTTACAGCGTAGGTTATTTGAGACAAGAATTACAAAACTTTGGATGATAAAGGAACAAGAATTAATCTCTGCATTAAAGCGATTAACGCTCAAATAAATACTTTTTGTAAAGTAAAACAGCAAAACAAAAATCACAATACAGAGATCAAACTACAAACAAAAACAAAATATCTAACGAAGAATTTAAATTTCACCATGGAAACCACTAACCCTTTTTTTATAATAGATGAAAGAAACCAATCGGTTTTCGTTAAGAAAATTTACAAAAATCATTAGTGCAAAGAAACAAAAAGAAAAAGAAGAAAACCATTCAGCTGAAATATTCTTTAGCAATCAATAATATATAACTCATGTAAAACCGAGTTAATAAAATTATAAAAAAAGACGCACAAATCTGATTTCAAACGAATCTCCTACTAAACCACAGTGTCAACATATTCCATTTCGTGAAGGTTTTATATAGAGAAAATGTGCAAAAAATTATTTAAAACGTTATGTCAAATGGATTATAGAAGCTTGGTAAATGGAATGCTTAAAAGTTAAAAGGAGGACTTCTTTAAGGGAGAAAACATCATTGATGGTTCATCTGAAAAATATTTTTACACTCATTAACCTTCCTCATTTTCTTTATGATAACTTTAGTTATCATAAAGAAGATAAACTTTACGAAGTTACCCCATTAAAGTTGCTTGGTAGTGGAACTTTAGTTGCTCTATTTCATACTTTGACGGATTAGAGAAAAGGACTAAATATTTAAATACAGTCTCACTCCCTAAGCCTCAAACAAACGCCGCAACAAAGAGTTTTTTGTCGCTGTTTTAATTATTTAACAGATCAGTTTACCTTGTGGAAACAACCTATTTAAGAAAAATTCTTAAATAGCTAAAACACCAAAAACATACAATAAACAGATTGAATTGATATTTTAAAAAATTTATTTTTTAAAAAATTACTTTATCAGAATAAACTGTTCAGAGCAAAAAGTTTGAAGCTAAAAGTTTGAATAGGTACTTTAATAATCTTTTACAACTATAATGAAAAAGATAAATAAATGTTGTGCAATATAAAGGTTAGAAGTGTGAGAAGTTTATCGAGATTTCATTCAGATATCTAATATCACACCAAATAAAGATTTATCTCCAAAGACATTTTGTTTTGCGAAAGAGGAAATTAAGTTTTTAAAATACTAACCTGTAAAGAAAAAAGTTTATAAAATAATTCTAAAGTTATTGAAAGTTTGGTAGGAGTCGTAATAGACAGGTTAAAACATTTTCAAACTTTAAGAAAAAATAATTTATATAAAAAATAGGGAACTTAAATGTTGCATTTCCTATTCTAACGATTTTTAACTGTCGATAACTTACTTTTAAAATTATCTTATAAAAATTTACTTAATTTAAGTAAAATATTGCACAGAGAAAAATGCTTGGGAAACTAACCTTCTTAATCATACTTATCAATTACAGTTAATCGCTTTTGTATTAACTGTAAAAATTTTTGGTGTTAATGCTTAGCGGGTGTGTTGATCATCAACATCATTCTTATGCAAAACAGTGGAGCACAAAATGAAGTATCACGCCCACATGACAATATATTTTTAAAGTATTTATTACAAAAATGCATGACTTTATATAAGATTTCGTAATATTTAAAAAACAAGCAGAAGGATGTTTTTTCTTTGTTTAATAACTTGATTATTCAAGCATCTGCAATAAAAACTGCGATAATAACTATACTAAATTTGTAGCTGCTTTAATGAATATCTTAGAGATCTAATTGGTATAAAGTTTTCAATAGTTTACGTGGTAAATTTTTAACTAAATTATCTATGTCTTACCTATTTTCTTATTAACTATTTTCTTATTAAAAAACTAATAATTTTTTATCATGCTACATATAAGGTAAAAAGCCTTAAGTATACTTAAACTCTGCATGAACATAATTTACCCGCAGAAATCCCCGGGATGTCCAACGTCTTTAACTCGACCCAGTTTTTTAAAATTCTTTAGCTGCGCGGTATGAAAGAAAATGAATATCAAAACATTGATAATTGAAGTTTCTCATCCGAATGGCTCAATGACAAATTAGAGTAGAGTACGTTTTGGGTTTTAGGAGAGCTGCTATTGCCTTAAACGTTTGTCCATAGAAATAATATTCGCCTCTATTTACTTCAAATATGAGGCGTTTCCTTAGGTGAAGATGGTAGCAACCTATTTTATATTAGCGATTTTCTCTGCTCTGACGTGGAATGGAATTAAGTTAATTAACTAGATTTAGCTAGGTATACCGTCCTCTTTAAATGCCACAGATATAATACATTAGCCAGATTTTATTCACATCTGAAAAACTAAATTTTACCAATTAAAATCTTGCTTTCTTAAAAGAAACCGTGACTTTTTTATTCATGCTCTCATTACAAACATTAAAGTACAGTTTTACGTTCATAGTTTTACAACTGAAGAGGCTGACTGAGGTTGTTTGGATAAATTATGATCAAATCCTAATTAAATTAAACATGTATTTCTGTGTGCTTATTCTTTTACATGGAGTTTTCTGGAAATATTTTTAGGAAAACAATTAGTTGTATATCCATTAAATATGTAATTAATACCTATCTGGTGCAAAATACTATTTCTAAGGTTGTTACTATTACAGATTGTTTTTTGTAGCAATGAAAAACTTAAGTTAGTTTGTTATTATTACAAATTACTGTTTGAAGTTTGTTATCATGCCAATGTATCAGTCATAGTTATGTAGTTATAGTTTTTTCTTTGCTGTGTTTATATACATATATATGCATAAATACACAAAAACATTTTTTATAAACATTAAAGATAAGAAATTTATTTTTATGTTTACAAATAAGTTGGTTCTGTTTTTAGAGCGCAATAGACTCCCAAGATGAAGTATGATTACGTTATTAATATATTAAAATGACATAATTCACTCTACTTAATACTCCTATTTGATGTCAGGATATAAAGTCTTACACTCACAATGGCTTCTGACCCAAGCGAGTGTAACATTAAAGTTGTGTGTCGATTTCGACCTCAGTCGGATGCTGAAAACAGTTGTGGTGGTAATAATATTGTAAAGTTTCCTTCTAATGAGACAGTTTTGCATATGGTAAGTATTCAGACTTTGACTTATTTATTTTAGGAATATGTATTTTATATATAAAGTTAGTAAATGTATATTAATGAATAGATCTTTATAAGTACTGCTTAACTGCATTTAGATGCATATTTTACAAAATTACTTAAAACACTTGAAAATGTTTATATATTTATTTGCCCATTCTTCAATCTATTTTAACATATTCTTATTGTATAGCTTGTCTTATTTTTTACACCTCCTGTATGGTAATTATATAATTTTTAAATCCTAAGATGCTAACTTATACAGGGGTTTGATTAAGCTTCAACTAATTTGAAATAGATTCATTTAGTGCCCCCAATATGTGTTGTTTACTCTGATAATTGTCTAACTCTCTAAACTCTAAAAAGTATAACTTTATTGTCTAATAGACATTAACTAATCTTTATCTTCCAGTATAATATTGAATTAACTCCTAATAATAAGTTCCTAATAATTTCTGCAAGATGGTTTTACACTGTTCTTGTATGGTTTTTAAAACTAAAGTAGGTCACAAGTATGCATGAAATAAACATGGAGTTAACCACTATTATAATAAATACAAATTAAACTATAGGTTTTTGTTTCCTAAACAGAAAGCAAAAAAAATAGTAATAATAAAAGTGTGATTATGTTATTACAATTTTAGTATTAAATGATCTTAAAAGTTAGCAATATAAAAAAGAATATTTTTTTTGTATCAGCTTTTCATTCTTAATTGGATAGTCAGTGCTCAATTCTGTTTCATATTACATTATTGATAATAAGATTACTTGTATAAATTAGTGGATTAGTGGATTGCCATATTTTTTATGTAACTTTTTTTCTTCCTTACAGTTAATGCATTTAAAACTATTTAAAAAGTTGAATCTTCAGTTATGATTTAAGTTAAAAGTAAAATTTTCTATTTCAAAATATTAAAATACAATTAAATGAGATTGAAAGTACTTTTCAATCTCTTTTAGTTTTATTTGAATATTTTGTACTTATTTTCAGGGAAGGGCATATACTTTTGATCATGTTTTTAAACCTAATGCATCACAAGAACATGTCTATACAATATCTGCAAAACCTATTGTGTCTGGTAAGTTGATGTAAAAGTTTATATGTATATATGAAGCTTACATGAAACAAAGTTTTAATTATTGAAACTTGGTCAAGTTTATAAAACTCACTCAGTTGATATGAAGTATTTTGTTAATTGTATAATTTATTTGTTTGTAATGTATATTTTAGTATACAAAGTATTTTAGTGAGACTGTTAGTAGTTTTATTCTTGTTATTAAAGTTGATTTAATAATAGATTTTAAAGTATTTATGAAAAGATAAGATGATTAAAATAAAGAAATAGAATTTCTTAAAAGTCAACAACTTAATGTTTTAAGATGTCCTTGCTGGTTATAATGGAACAATTTTTGCATACGGTCAAACTGCAAGTGGAAAAACACACACAATGGAGGTAGAAAATTACAAATTACTAAAGTTATTAGAGGAGAAATGTAGGTCTTGAATTGATCAATATCTGTATCAAGATATTGTTAAAGATCTTGTTAAATCTTTTGAAATGCAATAACATCCTTCTAAAACCCTATTATTCTCATAGGGAGTCATTGGTGATCCAGCATGGCAAGGGATAATTCCTCGGATTGTTCAAGATATTTTCAACTATATATATACCATGGATGAAAACTTAGAATTTCATATAAAAGTGAGTTTGTAATGTTTTACTTTCTGTCGTTTTTATTTAGTTTTCTGTATTGAAGAGCTTAATAAAATATCTTTTATGTATGTTATAATTATTTTTATAGTTAAAGGTTTTCTTCTTTTTTAGGTTTCTTATTTTGAGATTTATTTAGATAAAATTAGAGATTTATTAGATGGTAAGTCTTTATTTGTAATACATGTTTTCAAAATTCTTAATATTGTATACATTAAAATTTTCTCTTGTGGAAATTATATAGGAAGTAAGTAATGATTCTTTAAGTATGCATGAACTAAACCATTACATTCACTAACAACCAAATTTATGTTTTCTGTTTGGTACAGCTATGAACATTTCCAAACGTAATTGGAAATGTTCATAGTTTTACCAAATGTTATAAAACTAAGTTTGATATTAGTTTATTGAAAAACTTATTCACTAAAATTTTCAAAAAAAAAAAAAAAAAAAAGGATTAATAATCTAACATTATGCATTTAAATTTTATTTGGATGCAGCAACCAAATACAAATAGCTAAGCATACTGTTATTTTTTTTAATTTTGCTAGATTTAATGTGAATTTATTTTACGATTTAATTGATTTAACATTTAATGGTACATCAAAACCTAAAAAAAAAAAAAAAAAAGATTTAATTTTTGATGCAGCATTAATGTTGAATGTCCAAAATATTTAAAATAAAAGTATAAATGGATGACTTAAAATATAACGTTTTATGTTTAAATGTTGCAAAATGAACACTGGTATATTTAAATCATACTGAATAAAGTGATTTTAAAGTTTTTATATTATAAACTGTTAACTTTTTGGGTTTAAATCAAAATAATATCAAGGGCACATACAGCTACATGATTCATTTTTCATAACAATATTTTTATTCAAGCATGAAAATTTCCAATTTTAACATCATTTAGATAGATAATATTTATCTTAATATATAATACTTATCTTGATGGCCTAACAAAATCATAAACAATCTCAAAAGCATAAAAGGCATAAAATATAATTTTTTTTTTGCTAAAGATTAAATATAAAAATTAGTGCAGATGATAAAATTTAATTCCTTCTTTATAGTTTCAATAGATGTCCATATGGAAAAAGGCCAATTCCTAAACTTCCTGAAAAAAATTATATCAAAGTTAGTTTATATTTTCTTTAAATTTTTAGTTACAAAAACCAACTTAGCTGTTCATGAAGATCGTAATCGAGTTCCATATGTTAAAGTAAGCTTATTATTTATAATTATTAGTTCAATTTAATCTACATTCTTGTATAGATGATTAAAGAAATAGATCCTTAGAAAATTTATCATTCTCTATTTTGAATTCAAAATAGAGAATTTGGTAAAAAAGAGGTTAAAGTTGCAGCATATGTACTTATATTTGATACCTGTATATTAAGCTTGTATTCTTTAATGAAGTACCAATACTACACTAATAGTTTGTTTTTACATTGAGTATTGATTTTCTAATACAGGGTGCAACAGAAAGATTTGTATCTAGTCCTGAAGAAGTGCTGGCTGTCATATCTGAAGGAAAAGCAAATCGCCATGTTTCAGTTACAAGTTAGTGATTTTAATTACATAACTAAGGAATCTTTTAATGTTTTAGAAACTATCAGTATTTCTCATTTTTTTTATTTCAAGTTATTTATGTTGTTTATTTATCTTCTAGTAATTTATCTTCTAAAAATTGATATTATTATTTGTATGAGTTCTGATGTTTTGTGTAATTAGGATTTCCTTAGCACTAAGAGAAATAACTCTAAAATCTAAACACTCTTTAATCTTTTTGATTTTAGCATTATGTGAAGTGTTTTAAATTAAATAAAATTTAGTAGAGCAGAATTCATTCATTCAATAAGTTCTTACTTTTTCTCATTCTTCATCTTCTATAACTTCAAAAACAGATAGGTAAAGTTTTAAAGCAATATTTGAAAATGATAGCATTATTGATTAAATTTTTGTTTGAAAAAGTGTTTAACTATTAATATTTATAAATATGCATACTAGGCAACTTACTAAGGATGATTTCTGTAGGCTCTGTTTCATGTTTTGATATTCTTATAGCTGCCTTATGTTAATACAAAACTAGAGGAGTTTCAAATAAAAATACACTTTTATGCACACTTTTATATGTGGTTTTTTAGATATGAATGAGCATAGTTCACGAAGCCATAGTATATTCCTAATAAATGTAAAACAAGAAAACACTGAAACCCAAAAAAAGCTCAGTGGAAAGCTGTACCTTGTTGATCTGGCTGGTTCAGAGAAGGTTAGGAAAATTTTTTATTTTTAATGGTTTATTTGATTTTATAACTTTTTCTTAAATATAATAATTAGTATGATTTACTTAATTATTTTAGGTTAGCAAAACAGGTGCTGAAGGAGATGTTCTTAATGAAGCAAAAAACATAAACAAATCTTTATCAGCTCTTGGTAATGTCATTAGTGGATTAGCAGATGGTAATAGTAGTTATATTCCTTACAGGGACAGTAAAATGACAAGGATTCTTCAAGAAAGTTTAGGGGGGAATTCTCGTACAACAATTATTATTTGCTGCTCACCTTCATCATTCAATGAAGTAGAAACAAAAACAACTTTACTTTTTGGACAAAGGTTTGTAAACAGACATTATATTTCATTGTTGCTGTTATAGTTTTTTACAACTTAGATATTACATGTTTGTATGTGGTTGATTTTTAGAGCCAAGACAATTAAGAACACTGTTGTTATAAATGAGGAGCTTACAGCAGGTTGCTACAAAGAATTTTATTTATATTAAGACCTTAACTTAAGTTTAATAACTAAATTTGGAACTGAAAACTGGTTTTAGCTTAAAATTGTATTTGATAAATTTTTTTTATGCTTTAGTTACAAAATGTTATTTATCTTTAGATGAATGGAAAAAGCGTTATGAAAAAGAAAAAGAAAAGAATGGAAAGTTACAAGCCATGTTATCTCATCTTGAAAAAGAAGTTAATAGGTGGCGAAAAGGTAATTGGTTTACTTTCATATCACTTTCATAGGCTATAGTTTTTCATTACAAAAAATTCAGTACAAAAAAATAGTTTATCCTAATAATTTAGTAAATGTTCTTTTTTAGGCGAAAGTGTACCAGTTGGTGAGCAAATAAATACAGCAGATAAAAAAAGAAGCAGTGACTTCATAGAAGTTGTTCTTGATCAGCAAAAAGCTTCTGCACAGGCTCAAATTTCTGATGCAGAAAGAGTTAAATTTGATGCAGAGCGCACAAAGTTATATAAAGAGTTAGATGAACGGGTAAAACACATTAGAGTATTGAGAAGTTTATAAATTCAATAGATAAGATAGATTGTTTTTTTTAGTTGGTGAAAAGTTTTTTTTAACTTAGTAAATCTTTCATTCTTTTACCTTATTGCTATTATTTATAGGATGATGAGATCCAAGCACAATCAAACCTTATAGAATCTCTGCGACAGCAGTTAGCTGACTTAGAAGAAGTATATTTTAAATATTTACTTTTTAAGTTTGTTTTGTAGTAGTTTTTGCTGTTATAATTTCCCTTTTTTTTCTTTTTTCCAATTTTCTTTTTCTTTTTAGAACTTGATATTTACAAAAGCTAATGCAGAGAGTTTAGAAGGTCAAGTTGGTTCAATAGCAAAAGAACACGATGCATCTAAGAATGAAGTAAAGGAAGTTTTGCAAGCACTTGAAGAATTAGCTGTTAACTATGATCAAAAACTTCAAGAAGTTGATCAAAAGACTAAAGATAATGAAAGTCTCCTTGAGGATTTGACTAAGGAACAGCATAGTAAACAAGCTCTATCAAGAGAACTGGAAGCATTGCAAGAAAGAATGAATCTTATGACACGAAAAGTTACTGAAATAACTAACACTTTGCTTGGAGAGTTGGTACATTGTTTCTCTGTTCTGTATTTTCTATTATGTTTGTAGATATACTCCTTTTATTTTTGTTTTGTTCTAATGATTTGCTTTATTCATTTTTAGTATCTGTGTTTATTATTAAATTGTTATTAAATTGAACTAAAGTTCATTACTCAAATTTGAATTTAATGGCATTTTTTTGTTGGGAAAAATTAAAGCTTTTTTTAAAATGTTACCCTGTGTGTATTTTTATTTATACATTCTATATTTTAGAGTGAAATTGGAAACCATCTTGGTGGTAGTATTGTTGGCATGAAGGTAGAGTTTTATATTTTTTATGTTGCTAATTACTTGCTTCATTTAAAGTTTACTTGCTTCATTTGAAGTTTAAACAACAGTTTTGTCATCACTTTTTTTAATAGAGACCAGAAATTGAAAGTGCTTCTCAGTTCGATGAAGAATTCACAGTAGCTCGTTTGTATGTAACCAAAATGAAAACAGAGATAAAGACTATGGTTCAGGTATCAAATTAAAAGATTCTAGTAATTAATTTTTTTATTTGTTTTCTCTCAACGATATAAATTTTTTTTTAATATTATTATTTTTTTATTATGATTAGCTTAACAAGCAACTCAGTGAAACATGTCAAGTAAACCAAGACAAACTTGAACAATTCGAAAAAGAAATACAAGGCTATAAACTTACAATTGCACAAGTAGGTTCTATGCTTTTGAAACATTTTATTTTAATTTTAAAGTAGTTTTATCTTATTAAGTAGTTATATTTAATTTTATTTTAAATTTTACAACTAAATTATTTATAACAATTATCAATGAAATCTTAGAAATAAATTGTAAACAAATAATATGCAAAAAATCCAAAAGCAACATAAAAAGTATAATTTTAAACAGTATTACCACTGATTCAAAGGCAAAAATCCAAAAGCAACATAAAAAGTATAATTTTAAACAGTATTACCACTGATTCAAAGGAATTTGATTTTTTACTTTTGATAAATTAAATTTCAAGGTTTATAACTTGTAAATGGAGAAATTTTTATTTAAGTTAAAAATATAAAAATTTTTTTTAGAAAAAATTTGTTAAATATCAATTTAAATTTAAGTTGAGCAAGAAAAGCAAAATGTAGTGCAACTGATGTTGTGAAAAAGCAATTGTTGTGCAAGCATGTTTAAATAAACTGTCATAAAGTGAAGGGACAATCAAAAAACATGGCAAGCTCTCAGTATTTTGTAATCTCATCATTGTCTTTGATTCCACAAGATTTTACACAACTTCATCAAGCTTCTGTTTTATGTAGTTGTTAGCAGACATCTTCAGCTCCCCCAAATCTTTTGGCTTTTGCTTTATTGTTCATTTATCTATCTATGACAAAAGGTTCCTAACGTAGTTTTTTTATTGCCCAGCTGTGGACATCACTTGGGAGCTTCCATTACATGAAAGATTAAGAGTTTGGTAAATAACCATCAGGTATCATTGCACAAATAATTTTGTGCTATGATGTTTGATGGTTCTTCTAGATTTTTTTAATTTTTTTAATTTGATACCAAACTCTCACTCTTGCCATTAATGGCCATTCTGAATGCTGACACAATCACAAACTGTATGTATGTATGTATGTATGTATGTATGTATGTATGTATGTATGTATGTATGTATGTATGTATGTATGTATGTATGTATGTATGTATGTAAGTATGTATGTATATGTGTATGTATGTATACGTATATGTACGTATGTATATATACATATGTATACATCAGTAAAATATAATTGTGACAGATTTCATACCCTTTTGTGACTGTCCCTTAGCTTTATAGCAATTAAATAGTGCACTATTTATTACTAGTAACAATATAAATTTTTTCATGTCAGTATTAAACTAATTAAATTTGAATTAATTTAATGTCAGAAGTTTTTGACCAAAGGTACCGCTGGAATTTCGAGCTAAGACATCGCGAAATTAATTTAAGCAAAATTTAGCTCTTGAATTATTTTTCGATAATAGACGAAATTCTAAGACTTCAGCAACAACAAAAAAAATATCAATATTTTATTTAGTTCAGATTATTCTTGAAAATCGTTAGCCTTAATTTATGTCATTATTTTGCATTATTTATTTGATAAGAGGATTAATTCTCAATTTAAACAGCTGAAAGTTTCACAAATATTTTATGGCAATTTTAACCCTGGTTGGGAATAATTCAAATCCGGGGCAGGCTAAGATGAAAGTTAAAGTGAAAATAGATAACGAATATTTTGGATTATAGGCGCATCAGCAAAATTCCAACTTCGGATTTAAAATGCATAATTTTCAATAAACTTCCTTCACCTCTAAATGTCTTTAAAATGCTGAAAAAGCAGTAAATTAAGGCGAGTATTTTTAAAATTTCAAAACCGTGTAAGATTTTTAAGAAAACTTTTTTGAAAGATCATGTAGAACTTAAGAAATGTTGCTTAAATGGCTGCTTGTAAATTACGCATCAAAATTTAAAACTGCTGAAATACTACTCTTAGACTCGTGTAGCGGATCTTTTCTAAGAAAGCGTACATAAAAAAAAACGTTTTTTGAATTTCTTATCAACTTCGTTTAGTTTATTAATCCCTTTCTTTCTTTACTCCTTTTTGACTCTAATGTTTATTTTGAGTCAGAATGACATCTGTTAAAGTTAAATAACTACAGTTGACTGAATGAAACCCATTCCTATACATTGTATACAGCTACTTATTCCTATATATTATCTGTAGCTAGGTATAAGTTGAATACTTATCGAGTAGAGGTATAACCTTTTGAAACTAATTAAAATTTTATGCGGTGCTGTGATCTTGAATTGTATATTTTAAGTTTTGCAAGTGTAAAATTATTGTAGGTTGAGTATTTTGATCGTTTCTTTTATGCAGGGTGCACGTTTATTTTGCAGGATTAGAAAAGAGTTTTTAGTATACTCAAAGTGAGTTTAATCTTGCTTTACTGTATGATGAAAACGAAACTCTTGCTTAGAGCTTCGCCTTGAAATATATAAATCGTTTATGTGTACAATGTAAAATTTCTTATGCGGAGCTCTTTACAATTTATATCGTTTTATTGTTTTGTTGTTGTTGTTTTTTGTTTTAATTTCTTTTAACATTAAGTTCAATACAAAAATTGGTACTGCGTGTGAGAGCAGATGACATCTGCTTATTACTGTTTTTTTTATTTTTTTATTATTATTTTGCGTTAATCGTTTTAAAAGCAAACGAGAGAAGCTTTAATTTTCTTCGTTGTATTTTCATTAAAGTTATTGTAATGATGTTCTATAAGATTTTAAAGCCTTTAGATAAACATGAGCCTTGCTGAGAGAAAAAGTACAATGAAGTTATTTATGAAAAATGAAAAGAGAATTCTCTTCAATGTGTTAATCTTTCTTTGCAGTCAATTATAAATAGCTTATTGATAAATCATAAACGTTTCTTGAAAATTGCCGTATCTTTAACTGGAATGTACTCAGTGTTAATAAAGTCTATCCCTAGAACAGCGCTCTTCTCCCATTGTTTTGCGTCTTTAGCGTAACAACAGAAATTTGTTGTGTGTTAATAAACGCTTCATACTTTGGCCAAAAACATGTTCGAGAAATTGTTCCGTCGCAGTCGTGCCAGTTTTCGAAAGAAAAGCCGAAGTGAAATTAATACATCTTATATTAATGAAGGGACGAAAAGTTTAGATCGTGGCTTCACAGCTCACAATGTAGCTTTTGAAAATAATAAGTCAATTGTTGATCCCTTATCTAATCGCAGTTTGGAGTTCGTTGAAAATAATCAAAAAATGAGCACAGAGGAAAACTCTTCGGAGAGCCTGAACGATACCATTAAGAATAGCCCTGAAAATATGTTTGATGACAGTGTCTTAGAAGCTATTCAAATTGGTAATCTGAGCATTGCTGAGTTTCTTAAATCCCCTTATACCTCACCAAATATCAATGCAAATACACCAAGCAGCTCAGGATGTATTGAAAACAAAGTAGTTGCCAATAAATTCCGTTCTTCGACATCATTCAAGTTAAGTAAAAGTCGAAATTTATCACTGCTGGATAAAGCGCACTCTCAAGATGGGGGTAAAAGTTATCCACAGAAGAATTCTATTAAGATACAGCCAACGGAAGAGACTTTATCAAAAGAAAACATTCCTGATCTTCTAAAAAAAGATTCGGAGTTAGTGCTTTCTACCAAAAATGAACCGGAAAAATCTCGTTTTAGTAAATCGTTAGAAACGTTGGCTCAGGAAGTATTTGGTGCCGAATACCAAATTTATCTTGATTTTGCATCCAAATCTCCTACTAAAATACCTCTTATGACGTCATCAAAAAATCAATATCAAGTTAAAAAAGAAAGAAACACTTCTCTTCCCCTCGGAAACGATACAGAAAATGTCGTGGTGAACAAGATGCTCATATCCCGTACTCTAACCTCACAAGAAGATCGTGTACCAAAGTTACATAAAGAGAAGAAAACATGTTTATCTCTCGATCTTCAAGCAAATGAAATTATGAAAACTGAACCTCTTAAAAGCTGGAATAATGCTCCTGATTTGCGATCGTTGAATCTGCTATGTGGTGGAAGTTCCTGTATGCCTTCGATTTGTGAAGGAGTAGACCTGGCTTTAGGAAATCCTGCAGAATCGGACAATTCGACAGGTCAGAACGAATACAAAAGCAGCGGTGTTTTTCTTCCGAGTGATTCTCATTTATGTTATAACAGAGAATCGATAGATGACAGTCTTTCAGAGAACTTAAACGGAAGTATTTTTTCTATTACAGATATCGAATTCCCCCCTCCGCCTCCTTTAGATGATATCGACGACAATGAACCAACTAATATAAAAAGACGACTTGTAGAGACGATAAAATACGAAAGTGGCGTTTCGTCTTTTGTTTCAAAAAAATCCGATCCATTGATTGAATCTTTAATTTCGATTGTTCCTCTTCCAGAAGATCATACTGAACTTGTTCCTGCTCTTACGGCTGCTCTAAGTGAAATAGTGAGCGAAATAATATCCTCCAGGCAAAAGTTACAGCGTATGTTTAAAGCGATTGAATTTCATCAGCAGATTTTTAAAGAACAAAATAGAAAAATTTCATCGCAAGCTTTAGAAATTATGCAGTTGCGCAAAGCTCTTAGTGATATTAGTAATATTAGTAGTACTTTAACCCCCCGTAACATTTCTCATTCACATCGGCGCTCTGAAAACGCCCGTCTTAATCGTCAAAGTAATGAAGTTGTTGAGTTAAGCGATACTTTAGATAAACTTATTTTCCAGTGCGCCGAGTTGCAAAGGACCCCTAGGAATAATAGCGACGGAAATGTTCAGGGATGTTCCTCAATACAAGCAAATGCGAAAAAGCTAAAAAGCACGCACGTCGACCAAACATCTGCGGAGTTAAAATGACCGCAAACGCAATCTATAGAAGATTTTGTTGTAAAATAATGTCGTAATTTAATGTTATTTATTTTATGTTGAAGTTGAATGTTTGTTTGTTGTTGCACTTCTAAATGTTATGATTTAACTATTCAACGATTTCTTCTTTTTTTTTCGAAGAGTCGCGCATGAAAAATTTTAGAGGGGGTTTTTCCTTGAACGCGGCCGAAATCAGAATTAATAGCAAGTTATTAATTTTTGAAATATTATTAGTAAAATAATAATAAATTAATAAATCACCTGCCATTAAGATAAAACCTAACATTAACATTTAAATTTTGATTTTTTTCAAAAAAGGAAATAAATGTACGCGAAAAGACAATTTTAGAAAAAGCCATTTTACGTTAAACGACCTTTCCTATAGTTATCAAAGTTGATTAAAGCATAGCACAATTTATCCCTTTTTATGCATTTTTTTAAAAGTATTAGACAGATAAATACTAATTCGTTTGTGTATTTTATAGCATGAAGCCAAGATGGTTACGTTATTGGAGAGCATTAAAGAAGTGGAGGCGAAAAAGAGATTATTGGAAGAAGCTGTTGATACTTTGAATGAAACTCTTGCTAAGCAGACAGCTAATGGTATTTACTCAAAAATAGTTCTAATTATCATTTGAAGCGTGGATTTCTTCATTTGAACACTTTATTTTATTTAGAGCAAATGCAGATTGCTTCTCTAAAGGATCGAGAAGAAAAGCAAGCCAAAGGTTTAATGGATGCAAAAGCCATTAAGGTCTTCATCTTCTCATAGTTAAAGTGTTGCTAGTGGGATATTTTAGCTCTGCTTTCAATGATATTGAATAATTACGAAAGCGCTTTTACGATTTTTTTTGTTTATTTAGGAAGCACTAGAGGCTCAGATGAAACATCATGGAGAAGCGCATGCAAAACAGCTAGCTCTCCTTCGTGACGAAATTCATGATCAATCCATTATTATTAGTGATTTGAAAGAGTAAGTAATTCTATTTTTACTGTTCTAATTTTAATATTGATACTAATATTTGGTATTTGTATTAATATTGACAACGCTCTATTAAGAATTTTTAAAACTCATCATTTTTCTTTAACTTACAGAATAAATCAAAAAAGAAGCCTTGAAGAACAACAAATTAAAGTAGGGTTTTTAGTATTTTCATTTATTTAAGGAAATTTTTCTCGTTCGTTAAATCAAGTTTGTTGAAGTTGTGAAAGTTATTTTATACTTTTAGAGCGAAAACGAAAAATTGTTATCTGCATTGCATGCTCTTAAATCAAAAAATCAGGAGCTGGAGTAAGTAATTTTATTTTTATCGTTTAGTTTAGCAGTCAAGATCCTTGAGTTCTTTTTTACGCCATTTGACATTTGTTGACGTTTTTGAGTTATAATATTGTTTTTTTTTTTGTTTGTTTGTTGTTTTTTTTTAGAGCACTAAACTCAAAGAAGGAACATGCTCAGAAAGATTTGCAGGGTTTAGAAGAAACTGTTGCTAGAGAGTTGGCAACTTTAAATAAATTGAGGCAGATGTTTGTAAAAGATTTGCAAGCAAGAATGAAAGTGGTTTGTTTTTTAAAAAAAAATTTTTTGTAAAATGAGTTTGTTTCAGTAATATTTTATTCAACAGAGCTTAAACCTTGACCTCTGCATTTTTTTAAGGCATCAGAAGATGCAGATGGAGACGAAACAAACAGTCAAGCACAAAAACAGAAGATTTCTTTTTTAGAGAACAACTTAGAGCAGCTCACCAAAGTGCACAAACAGGTATTAAAATCAGTTCAGTTTTTTTAACCACTATCTCCGTTTTAAAGTAGATTTTTGTAACTTTACTTTGGCTTTTTTTTTAGTTAAGTTGTTTTTTATGATGTAGCTTGTGAGAGACAACGCAGACTTGCGTCTAGAATTGCCAAAGCTCGAGAAGCGGCTGAAAGCTACTCAAGAGCGCGTGAAGGCATTGGAGGTTGCTCTAAAAGACGCTAAAGATGGCGCCATGAAAGATAGGTCACGATATATCAAGGAGGTAACTAATGGTAAATTTGAACTTTAAAAATAAATATTTTGAAAAAATCAAAACTCTAAGTATTTTTTCTTTTAGGTTGAACGCTGGAAACAAGCTTATAACAAGAGTCAAAACGGCAGACGAACCAATCAACCTCAAATTGCTAAACCAATTCGACCTGGTCAACTGACCGCTGGTGCTAATACGGGCAGTGCCGTAATAAAAGGAGGGAATACAAATTCATTTGATAATTCTGTGGAATTCTCTCGTCAACAGCAAGGTGCAATAGTCGCTCGTGCTTCTTCACCTTCAAAAATACCAATCATTCCAATGAGTGGTTCTCAACCAGTTATAAAAGGAGGTAGTTACCGAGAAGGAGAAGCAGTAAACGTTGGTGGTACAGGAGTTAGTCATCGAGTCAAGACAGCAGTTGGTGCTGAAATATCAAATCGATCATTAATTAGAAGACCTGGAAGGTAGTTTCATGCATTTTACATGTTAGTAAGTAGAATTGCAGGTTTACATACACTAACCCATGATTATGTACATTTATAAATTTTCAGCGATGACAAACGCAACTCAATGTTTGTTGAATCAACTAGTAGCATGCCGTTAAGCGAAGGGAATTTAAAAAGCAGCGCGAGTATGGATAGACTAAACATGATCGATTCTAATAATTCAACATCGAAGGTAAATTTAGAATATTTAAGTAACACATTTTTCGGATGTTCTTAAAAATACTTTTGTCAATCATAATTGATAATTTTATATCAGACTCCGAGACGCCTCCCTTCTCCTATTCCGCGATCACCTAACTCAAACAGCTTAACTGGTCGTGAAGCTGAAATACAAGCCTTACTTGCTGGGGGGAAGATATCTCGATCAAATACACAGTCGTCAAACTCTTCGGTTGACGGAAGTACGTGATTTCCTTCTCTCTCTCTCCTTTCTCTTTAATTAATTTTTTAAAGAGCTTTTAACAAATGTTTTAAATTGGATTTAGGTCCATGGGAACGACGAATACCAACATCTCGCGGACTTAGTCCACGATAGTTGGTCGTAACATAAATACCTTAAATTCTAAACAAGCCGTTTCTTATTTGAAGCTGCTTAAACGTGTACCGAATCTATTACTGATCGAAAGCTAGAACTGCGAGAGAATATTTTCTAGTATTATGAGTTGGGAGACTTGTTTATTAGACGTTTAGGAAAGGTACACTGAATTCTCATTTCACTTAATATACTTGACGTTCTCGGGATATTTCGGTGTTTAAACAAAAAATGACCTTTTCTACCTAGTGCTGTGTAAATATATTTCTTACATATTAAAAATGATAAACTTCAGATATTTTTGTAGCATCTGACGCCACGAGGTTTCACAAACATATTTGTTTATAAGACTGCTGATTTTTCTTTCTGACTAAAATACCAATTCCAGTTTTAAAGAAAACGATTATCTAAAAGAAAATTTTTGTGTAACCTTCTTAGTATACATTTTTTATAAGTGTTTGTGCTACAACTATTGATTTTTAATTAAAAGAGGTGTTATTGGCCGATTCATTAAATATGATATATTGAATATTATTTATTATTAATTTCAGTTTTCGTAAAGATATAAATTATTAGGATTGTCAATGTTTTTCCTCGTTTCCATTTTCAAAATTTGAACAAAGGCCTACTAAACTTAAAATCCCACTTCAATTATTTTCTTTGAGGAATTCAGTAAGTTATTGCCAACGACTATCTGTAAAATCTTATTCATCCTTTTTTCCCGCCTATTTACTACTTCGGACGTCATTGTAACATAAACCTTTTGAATCTTATCTCAAAAATATCCATGAAATGGAAATGTAGCAAAAGTAACCCCCAAGTAGCGCAATACTTTTAATGATACCTGAAGGGTTTTTGAAAAAGTAGAGTAACTAAGTATATATGTATTTTACGACAATTAGAAAAATTATGCATATTCTATTAAGTATGAATCTGATCCAAAGAATGTGTTCTCTCATCTTGGCCAGAAAAACCAGTTAAAGATAGGGGAGATAGCAGAGATTGCGGGTTTATACACAAGGCAATATGGATCTCTTTTCTTCGCTGCATTATGTATCTCTCTCTCCCTTAATGCATCAAAGATTGCTAGAGCATTAAAAGGGAAAGATTTATCTTTTTGTCGTGAAGAAAATATTTGTATGTATTTAAAGAGCTAAGATAAAACTAAAAAAGGTGAAGCTGAAGCCTTTTCTCTAAAACCATATTGATTTGAGTGACTCACAATATCAAATTAAAGGAAACTCAGCCCTTTTTCTCATTTTCAAAATATATCTTGCTATGAATTGATTTGCAGAAGTCAATTTTAAATGTTATCCTGGAGTTTATCACAGTCTTAGTAACATGCTCAATACAAATTCTGTTAAACTATACAGTTTTGATAATTGTTAAAATGATTGATCTAAGTATCTTGTGAAGTTTAAATGGAGTTTTGTATGCAAAGATAGAAGTTTTGTAAGCAAAGACAGGGTTTGATGGAGGTTCAAGCCAAAGTATTTACAAACATAACTAATTTTGGTGAAGATTTATGTTATGATTACTGTCATTTTGTTTAAGTATGTAGATATCTATAGTACCTCTCCTGTTAAAAGATGGAAACAAAAACTTTTAGAAAAATTCTAAAGTGGTCACTTCTGCATCTACACTATAAAAAAGAGATAAGGTAACAGATCCTATTAATAAAGTTACTTAAAAACTTTCTCAATAGATCTAAATATTTCTGGAACAGTAGTGAATTTGATGTTCATTTCTACAAATCTAGAAACTTATCTTGAAAATAGTCTATTTATTAATAAGTGTCAACAAAAGACTCAAACTTGAAATTGCAAATCATACTTCAAATCTAAAGTCCGGTTTTAAGACAGGTCCACACCTACCTTGAAACAAAATTTCAAGTTTGATTTTTGCACACTGGGCTAAAACCTTTTAAAAAAAATACTAAATAATCAAATAGTTCCAAAAAGTACAGAACAAAGTAAAAATTGTGTTAGCTACTTTTCTCTCAAATGTGGTAAGGTCAACTATAAAAATGAACACCAGATTCACTACTCTCTTAGAAATATTTAGATTTTAAGCAATTTGATTTTTAGGATCAGTTTTCTAACAAAACGTCCCAGAAAATTAATAAAACTACCAGTCTTCATTTTTAGTAGTAATGTATCAAAAACTGGTAGTTTTATATTGATAACTCTGTGCTAATAAAAGCTACAATTTATTTTACAACCAATTATGTAATCGAGAAGAATTCTTAAAGTTGATTTAAGAATTTGATTTATATTTCAAAATTCAAAAAGTAAAAGCCAAATAAAAAAACAAAATTGATGTTTTAAAGGGGCAATTACCTTTACACTGCAAGTATCATCCTTATTGTAAAGATATAGGAAATAGTTGTGAAGTAAAATTAGTATCTTTCCTAGTGGCAGTCGTTAACTTTTTTTAAAGAAACTCGTGATGATGTTTTAACAGTTGCTCACATTCTGGAGTTGAAAAAGAGTACTACTAAAAACCATTTGACAAGCTGAGAAATATGGAAAGTTTTTGCCAGAAATGTTAATGACTGACTACAAGACTATGAACAGTGGTGTTAGACAAAAGTTTCCCAGATATTTTGCATCGCAGATGAATACTTCATTTTTAGCAGACTACTTTTAGCAAACTATTTTGAAGAATATTATAGTAGTTTAACTGCAATTAGAATTAAACTACAATCTCAAACTTTAAAAAAATAAAACAAAAAAATGAGAATTTGAGTTTCTATGATAGACTTGCTTCTTGAAAGCTTCTTTATTATCTATAAATAGAAGTTTCAGAAATGTTCTGCTTTTGCATTAATTTTGTTATATTTTCCGCTTTTGCAGATATTTAAGATTTATAATTTGTACATTTGGCTGATAGGGTATCAATCTAATGGTTTTATTTAGGTTAACAGATAGAATTTTATAAGAAGACTTTTTTTTAATTTTATCATAGTTTAAATATCTAAAATTCTATGTGAATAAAAACTGTATTACACTGAGGGTACCTTGAAAATTGTAATAAAATATTTACTTACATTTTAAGATTTAAAAGTTCTTATCTTTAGTCATTTTCTTATAAAAGGGAAAGGAAAGAGAATGTATAATGGAAAAGCCCTTATTGCCAATATTGGATTGTTAGGCTTTAGCCATTGAACACATGCATTTAGCCCTTTCAAAAGTATTAATTACAGTTAAATGATAAGAATTACAAACATTGTAAGCAAAGTCGTTGATTGTTGGTTTAATAGTAATCCATTCTTCACATTGTGGTCAAGCGGGAAAAGAGCGTTATGAAAATTTTGACCTTTTTTATTTTTAAACTTAAAGGCATCAGGATCTTAAAGTTGACATCGATCGTTGAACATGTTAATGTATCAGTTAAGAAAAAAAATTTCATAATGAAAAATTTAGATAATAACTACTTATGTAAAGTAGAGGTAAAAGTAAAAACAATTTTAACCATGAGTCAAAAACTGGAAGAGGTAGCACGACAGTATGGAACCTAAATAATCGAAATCTTTTATGAGAAACAACGGCACTCTATTAAAAAATTCCAATTGCAAAGTCGTGTTGCTGAGTAGTTTTTACACCAGCAAATTCTTTTTTTTGTTTACGGTAAAGCGTAATAACTGTAATGAAAATAAAAAACGCTAAGTAAGTAAACTCTATAGTTTCATAACTTAAAATTTTATTTCATTTTATCAACCACCAACAAAGATGAAAATAGTTTTAAACGCTGATATTACATCATTAATAATTGACGTCAAATTTAAAAACACGTTTGATCAATAACTAGATACGGTGGGCGTTCAACATGAACACGAAATAATTGCCCTTCATAAATATCACTTTTGTTGGTTGACTACAGCAAGAATATTTTTAAAATATTGGCAAGTATAGCTTTACATTTTGTTAGACCTGTTTTACATCAACTTTAAAAAGCAGTTTGTATAATTGTTTAAGGTGAATTGTTAAAATTAAAATCAAACATATCGCAATTTGGTGACCAGACCTTTGAGAAATCTTATTTATTTTTACACTATAGAACCAACTGTAATTGCTACAAAAGTTGCCTTAATCAAACAGAAGCTTGAAATTATCTCACCTATGGAAAGGTTACACTTTATTATACTATTGCTACATTGTACACATTAATAACCAAAAAACTTTGAAATATCCTCAAAATAATGCTTTATATATATGAAGAATTATCTCGCGGATATATATATATATATATATATATATATATATATATATATATATATATATATATATATATATATATATATATATATATATATATATATATATATGTATATTTCGAGCAGGTCTCTTTTTCCACTGTAAACAGTTTTATTATAAATAAAACTAAGAAAAGAAAATCAACCATTAAGACGAAATGAGCTTTCCAAACGGCAATCAAAATAAAGGCAATCAAAATAAAGGTAATTTTGTATAGTGAAAGAAATTTTATTTTGATAATTACTTTTCAACTTTGTTGATGGTATAAAGTGCCGATGATGAATTAGAAAACGAATATTGAATTTTTACAATACTTTTAATCCTATTTAAGAACTGGAAAAGCTTATATGTACAAATGAAATTTAAAATTTAGAGTCAGCGAAGTTCTCAAATGAAACTTGGAGACAAAGAAACGAAACAAAAAAAACGACATCCACGTGTGTAAGAACTCTTTTACTATTATTCTTACAACGAGGAGCAAAGAAATAGTATTCCGTAATAATAATTTCTCTTTTTTAGTCAAGCAATGATCATTACGGAAACAACAATCTTTTTTTTTTAAAGAGTCAAGGTAAAGATTTGCTGGTAACAATATAGCTTACTAGTATAGTAAGAACTTACTGAGTTGTCGTAGATAAATTGTCCTTCATTTAATATATTTAAATCTTCAATATCTAAGTCAAAATAATAAAGATTAAGATTATTTTAATTAAGATAATTTAGGCGTACAATCTGTGATGGAAAAAATTCAAGATGACTTAAAATTTGTAAGAGTTTTTTTCTCTTGTAAAATTATATATATAACTATATGTGTGTGTGTGTGTGTGTGTGTGTGTGTGTGTGTGTGTGTGTGTGTGTGTGTGTGTGTGTGTGTATGTGTGTGTATAGTTTTAATTGCTATTAGAATGAAAGTTTTGAAGATTCTTTCATTGCATTTAGAATGAAGATCTACAGTTTGAAGCAAGAGGTGTCCTAAAATTAAACTCAAACAAAGGTATCATTTTCAACTTTAGCACTAATTTCATTCGGAGTATAAAATGAAGAAGCATATTTTTATAGTTATTTTGACAACATTAGGAACGTTTTCATATTAGATAAAAATTTTTCCTTTCATTTTCTTTCTTTTTTCTAATGCTATCTTTAATTTAGCACCTTGCCTTTCTAGATAAAAATGAAGCCATTACAAATTTATATTTAAAAATTACTTTGGTTTAAAAATCCTTTCCTCAGCTTTTTTAAGTTTTGTTAAGGAGATAGCAGAATGCCTTGCTTCAGTAGTACTGATAATTCTGATTAGTTATCAAGATGTCTCATTTTTCCTTCAAAATAACTGCTTGTAGAAAAATTTTGAAATAATTTTTTTAAAAAACTTTTAACAGAGACATGAGTTTGAACTTTAATGCTTAAGAAACTGAACTGAACCGACTGAACAGTTAACCAATAAAAAAAAAGTCAAAGTTTTAGTTATTTGAGTGTCAAATTTTTTAATTTACAAAAACTCTATCGAATGATCAATCGTCATACCCTGCATCACTCTTATGTATCTCAAATTTAGTTAACACTCATGGATTTTCTTCTTTCTGGTATTCTGTGCTTCTTCATTGCTGTAATTGTTGAACGGTAAAGTTTGCACTTAAGAAATATTCTTGGTTAATAACTGATCTTTAGCATTATTGGTTTTTAGAGATGGGCAATGTTAATCATATCAAATATTCAACTTAAGATACAAAAAGTAATGAGAAAAATGAAAGCCTAGAATTTTTGTTGTAATGATCATATTAAGTTAGTTTCCTTGGATTGTAGAATGTGCCGACCAGTACATAAATAAACACAAAAAGTAGTTTAATTTTTTTGTTTTTAAAATGCCTAGCCCATACTGTTAGAGCCTGTTAATTTTTAAAGAGTTTCGTCCGGCCCATCATCTACTGAAATAAAACACATGTTTTCAGTTCTTGATTTTTTTTTATTGAAAGTCTTCTTTAAAAGGGATTTTCTTGCCCTCCAACTTTTTCAGTTTTGTTGCCAACTTTAATTGCTCATTAACCAAATTATATAAAGCTTGTTTCCTCTTCTTCCTCGAATTTCGCAAACTTTTTATGAGACAGCAGACTTTTTTTTAAATTTTTTTTCACTTTTAAAAAATTAATAGCGGATAATTTCTAGATATATTCTAAATAAAAATCTGGTTTTGTTTTACAATGACCAAGAATCTCTTAATACTTGAACCTGTCTACGTTAAGGTCGCTGTAATGATCCTTATTATACAAGCAACGAATATACAAAACCGTGCAAGCAGTCTAATGGTATACAAGAACAAGAAAAAAACGACTTTTGTTTCGCAGTTTCAACTTTTCGATCAGATGCTCAAGATAATGAAGTTGCGCAATCCCATTTCAAAACGGCTAAAATGCTTGGCGAGAGCCAGCCGTTAAAATATTCTGGAAAGAAAGTTGACAAGAAATGTTTTGAAAAATCCAATCGATGTCATACTTTAGCTCCATTTGGATCGCTTGAGAAAAATCGATTCGTGTGTTTTCCAAAAATTGATAGTAACAATAACTTCAACTCTAATAAGACTGGCTTTAGCGAAGAATTATTTGATTATGAAGGAAAAATTCTCAAATCTATTTTTAAGAAAAAAGGTTGCTTGCTACTTGACAAAATGAAAGCTAACAATCTTCCTACAAAAAACACTGATGCGCTCCACTTACAGCATACTCATCAAAGTATGGAGAGAACAAATGAAATCATTAATATGTTTGAGCCCAAAGAAAGTACTACTTTTGATCTTGCAAAATCAGCCCCGTATGCAAACGATTTTAATGCTACAAAAACGCCTTCTTGTTACAAGCCACCTGAGAAAAAGGTATACAGTATACGGATTAAAAGCTTTTTCCCATCACAACCTATTTTACATACACACGTAAATACATACATACATACATACATACATACATACATACATACATACATACATACATACATACATACATACATACATACATACATACATACATACATACATACATACATACATACATACATACATACATACATACATACATACATACATACATACATACATACATACATACATACATACATACATACATACATACATACATACATACATACATACATACATACATACATACATACATACATACATACATACATACATACATACATACATACATACATACATACATACATACATACAAATATTTTTTTGTTATTTTATTTACAGCTTTGGTGGATTCAATGACTATACACTAACTTTGGAATTTTAACTCTAAAAGAAAATTTAACATGTTAAAGTAAATAAATGTAATTAAACCTATATATAAAAAAATTTATAAAATTTTTTTATTGTTTTTAATTATCGAGAGATTTTTGCCATAATATAAAGAAAATTCTGTAAGTTATGAACAATTAACTTAAAAGTCCTATATATTGTATATATGAACACGTCTGTTCCAATGTTATACATACGGAAAAATTAGGGAAGGGAAAATTAGGGAATGGAGAATTTGGGAAGGGAAAATTGGGGAAGGAAAAAATTAGAGAATGGAGAATTGGGGAAGGGAAAATTGGGGAAGGGAAAAATTAAAAAAGAAAATCACTTGAAATATATGCTTTATTACTATTAATTAAAGTTACATGAAAAAGTAAAAAATGTAATTGATTTATAAAATTAATATAATAATTAAAATATAATTAATAAAATAATTGATTAGTTTAATTTATAACTCGCTCACATCTATGAAGTCACCTGTTGCGGCAATAATCACTTTACATCTTCGTGGCATTCTGCATAACCATTTTTCCCATTTTTGAAAGTCTATTTTATGTCACTCAATTTTAAATTTTTTCCACATAACTCAATCATTCTTGGGCATTCAATTTTTGAAATTTCTGTTTAACTCATTTCATAAAAGTTCAATGGGGGAAAGATCGGATGATTGGGGAGGTCAAATCATTCTTTCATTTATATTATCATTTTCTAATTCACTTAAATGAATCCTACAAAAAATTTTGAAAAATGCTTTGGATCATTTTCATCTTGAAAAATGAATGGTTCTCCAATCATGCGACTTCCTGGAAGAATGACATGATGTTTTAAAATGTTCAAATGCAATTTTTTAAATCGTTTTTCCGTCTATTTTAATAATATCACCAGTATTATTACCACCAAAACAAACCCATACTATAACACTATCTCCATCATGTTTTAAAGTTGGCACTGTACACTGTTTCATCATCTGTTCAAAAACATTTCTTTGAACAAATACTCTTCTCTTCGGACCAAATATTTCAAACACTGACTCGTCGGCCCAAAGAACACGTTTCAAAGCATCAACAGTAAAATTTTCATATTGTTTTGCCTGTTGTATTCTTCAATATTACAATTTTATTATTAGCATACAGTATTTATACTGTTGGACATCTATTTTTTCTAAAAAAAAAAAATTTCTCCTTTCCATTTGCAAGACTTAATATAACTGTAATCTAAAGACGAATGAAAATCTTAAAGGTTGCTGTAGCAACTCAATTTTTCAAAGGTGCCTTTTTGGGTTTTTCTTTAAAATGTATTGCAATCCTTTACCCATAATTGTTAAAATCATTATTATAAGGGAAACTTTTCTTAATTTGGGGTCGAAAAAGTGGTTTCCTTGCGGCTATTCTACCACTTAACCCTGCTTCCATCAATCGCCTCTTCGCTGCTATAAAAGATATTGATTCTTCTTGATAACTATTCATACTATTTGTAATTTCTTGAACAGTTGATAGCCTATTTCTTTTATTAGGGATAGCAATTCTTCTGTCTTCAGTAGCAGAGGTAATTCGCTGATGTCCTGATCGTTTTCGATTTACCACACTTCCAGTTTCTTCCTTCTTTTTTATAATATTCCGTACCTTGTACTTTTGAACATTTTTCTTGCCACAATAAAAATATTGTTGATCGCATTTCTACTGATAATTCTCATTTTCTTGCTATTTTTCATTTAAAATTATCAACTTTAGTAAAAATAATAAAATTACTATTATTATTGAACTTCACTCAGGCAAAACTCTACCATAACTTAACCTTTTTAAATGTTATACAAAGGAATAGTTAAATGTTTATGTTTCTTAGCGTCTATAACTTGAACATGAACATTGGTCTTGAAAACCGCGGAAGTTACATGGTTTATTTAAAGAGTGTATGTATGTAAAGAGACCTTAAACACCCACTTGAGACAATATGAATTTTATTGCTGAAACATACTGTTAAATTTATGATTTTTTTCAGCATTTTTTTACTTAAATATTCACGTTTATCCCTATGATTAACCAACCCAGCAAGTACACAACGTTGAAACAACGTTGGAATAACATTGTGTGCTTGCTGGGAATATTACGAAAAAACCAACGAGCAAAAAAACTAGTTCTAAAATAGTTTGTTTTTTTTTAAATCTAAAATAGTTCTTTTTTTCATTGTGATTATCTGAAAGCAAAAATATACTTTTTTTCTGTTAAAAAAAAAAGTAGATCGGAGAACACAATATTATCGTCAACTCGGTATACTTGGGATAGCAGTGGTAATTTGGGACTAAAATGTTAGTTTTGTTTTAGGAAGTTTGACTGCGCAAATGAGAAAACATAATTTTAAAGTAAAGATATAAAATTCAGGCTTTTTACTAAAAACCTAAGAAATATTTCAAGCTGCACCATAAAACATGGTTTTGCGAAATCCAGAAGATACACTTATCATTTGAATGCATGTCAATTCAAAAAGTAGCACAATATTTTTATGTAAAAAAGGACACCATAAAAGATGTCATTGTACTTGGTATAAACCAGAATATTTTTCATGCTAACATGCCAATCTCCGGAGGCCTTTGAAGAAACATTTGGACAATATTACTTACATGGTCAGTGCCAAGTATCAACTTTTTTAATTTGGGTGCAAACTTATGCATGATTGGATTTTGCTGTTAAGTTGCATTGCGTAGTCTTAACTTGAATTGTGCGACTAATTGCATTATCTTTTTAATTTAGTGCGCTGTAAACTATTATTTCTCGGATAATTGTTTTGCCATAGCTGCAATAAAACATTTATGAAACTTGAAATTTTTGAATGAATATGTTGCCATGCGTTTATCTGTATTTAGATGTATCTGCATTTATGAGCAACTTAAAGTATAATTTTAGATTTTTGAGAATTAAAAATTGAGTGTCATACATACATACATACATACATACATACATACATACATACATACATACATACATACATACATACATACATACATACATACATACATACATACATACATACATACATACATACATACATACATACATACATACATACATACATACATACATACATACATACATACATACATACATACATACATACATACATACATACATACATACATACATACATACATACATACATACATTATTACTATTACTATTATTAGTAGTAGTAATAGTAGTAGTAGTAGTAGTAGTAGTAGTAGTAGTAGTAGTAGTAGTAGTAGTAGTAGTAGTAGTAGTAGTAGTAGTAGTAGTAGTAGTAGTAGTAGTAGTAGTAGTAGTAGTAGTAGTAGTAGTAGTAGTAGTAGTAGTAGTAGTAGTAGTAGTAGTAGTAGTAGTAGTAGTAGTATTGTTATTGTTATTACTATTATTATCATTATTATTATTATTATTATTATTATTATTATTATTATTATTACTATTATTATTATTATTATTATTATTATTATTATTATTATTATTATTATTATTATTATTATTATTATTATTATTATTATTATTTTTTATTAACAATACTATAAAATTGCACTCAATAAAAAATTGGCTAGGACATTTTCACAACTTTACTTTGAAAATGTTTTAGCCGAAGTTTTATTTGAAATGTAAGAAAACAGAAATAGAAATGCAACTGACAGAAAGTTTAGTTGAAAGATGCGCACTTGTGCATTAATTTTTCACCACAGTTTTGCTCATCCTCTTTGCACTTATAGGAGTAATCCATTTAATTATGCACATTTTTTTCATCTCTAAAATTTTTATACTAAACAATATTAAATTCCAATAATATTAACTTGCCGGCGTATGAATTAAAACTCAGTGACGCGCAAGACAGCTAGAACGTCATCTACGATCAACATAATGGTTGACCAAAATGCTAATTATCAACTGTTAGCTAACTAGCGATGTACAACTTTATTTATTGCAAACAAAAGTAGCCAAAACCGTAATGTCATTTAAAAAAACATATTTTGTTAAATTCTTTGGTAGTTAGATATGATTTTAAAACTTGCAATGAGACCAAATTTTCTTGCTAAGATTTCAACTAAATCTTTATGGTATAGTAATAGTAGACATTACCAACAGCAAACAGTTAAATCCATCTCAAATGATTTATTTTGTCGACGAGATGAAAAAAAGAACAGAAATTTCCACGATATACCATTGCATAATGCTCTTTTAATTGTCACTTCAATTGTTACAGCAACAATTTATAGTTTCTATAGTGACTTTGTAAAGTCTACAGCAAAATGTAACACTAAAGATACTACATCACCTGCGGTTACTTTCACTAGAAGTGAAGTGTCAAAAAAAAACAACAAAGAAACAGGAATATGGGTAATTTATAAGAATAAAGTTTTTGATGTAACAACCTTTGTACAAAATCATCCTGGTGGTCCTAGTAAAATTATGTTAGCTGCTGGAAAAAACCTAGAGCCTTTTTGGGATATATATGCTATTCATAAAAAAGATGAAATTTTTGAGATTCTTAATGAGTTTTATATTGGTGAACTATCAAAAGATGACTGGGATGATCAAAAAACTAGTGGGCCATTTGCTAATGAACCTTCTAGGCATCCTGGACTTTTACCATGTTCAAAAGAGCCATTTAATGCTGAAACTCCACCAATACTTGTAAATGAAAATCTCCTTACACCAAATGAGCTTTTTTTTATTCGGAACCACTTGCCAGTACCTGATGTTTCTGAAGATATGGAGATAATTATTGAAGGTGATTGTTTAAAAGAATCAATTAATTTATCAATCAAAGATTTGAAAGCTAAATTTGAAAAAGTTAAAATAATTGCTGCTATTCAATGTGCTGGAAATCGCCGCAATGAAATGAATTCCGTAAAAAATGTAAAAGGTTTGACCTGGAATCATAGTGCCATAAGCAATGCAGAATGGGGAGGTGTTCTGTTGTATGATATTCTTTTAGCTGCTGGTATAGATCCTAAAAATCCTTACATCAAGCATATTCATTTTGAAGGTTGTGATTTGGACCCATCAGGTGCTCCATATGGTGCATCTATTCCTGCTGACCGTGTGTTTATTAAACAGCAACCAATTCTTATTGCTTATGAGATGAATGGAAAACCTCTATCTAGAGACCATGGTTTTCCCTTACGAGTTGTTGCTCCAGGTATTGTTGGGGCCCGTAATGTCAAATGGTTGAAGCGTATTATTTTAAGTGATAAAGAGTATAATGGTCATTGGCAGCAAAATGATTACAAACCATTTTCTCCTAACATTGATTGGCATAATGTAGATTTTAAAAAAGGATTAGCTATTCAAGAACTACCAGTCACATCTGCAATATGCTTTCCCCTTAATGGTGCCACTGTTCATGAACACGAAAAAGAAGTAACAATAAAAGGTTATGCCTATAGTGGTGGTGGGTGTGGTATCATTCGAGTGGATGTTTCTTCAGATGGTGGCAAAAATTGGGTTACTGCTGATCTCATACAAGCAGACCAAAATATTACTGATATGTATTCATGGACTCTGTGGGAATGTCTTGTACCTATTCCCAAAGAGCATAGTGGTAAGATGGAGATAGTTTGTAAAGCACAAGATAGTTCTTGTAATACACAACCTGAAACAGTTGCTCCAATATGGAATTTGAGAGGGGTTCTTAACAATGCATGGCACCGAATTGAAGTTAATATTCTTACTGATTAGAACTATTTTTTGAACTTTTTTGAAATGTGTTTTATAGTATTTTTCTATTGTATTTAATTAGTGATTTTGTTGGGTTTTTTTGTTGCTTACATATTTTCTTCTTTTTCAAAGATAATATATTTAAGAAAAAGTTATTGTTAAATAGAAACATCAAATTTAATAGAATTAGGTATAAGCTTTTTTGTATTTATTAATAACTAATTATTATTGCTTACACTTGTAATCGGTAAACAGAAAAAAAATGTAGTTTTCAAAATGATAAAAAAGTAAGAGTTATTTTAATCATGTATAATTCATAAAATTCTTTTTCTTTTTTTTCTTCATGCCAACTGATCTGTCTAGTGGAAAATAATTATAGAAGTTAAACACTCAACAAAGAGTGCCAACTGATTGTGTGAGAGAAGCATCGTTTCCATTTAAAAAATGATTGAAAAATTTGCTTATAATGGCAAACGATTTAATTGCAAATTATTAATCGAATCATGAACGGTTTTGTAGTGTTGTTAAACCTTTTTTTTCCGTGAGTCTTCTTTAAAGATCACATAGGAGAAAAGCGCTAGGCACAAGGTTGGTTTTAAGGTTGATTATGATTTTTTTGTATAGTTAAAGTATGACACTCCTCCCGAATTTATAGATAGCAAGTTTTCGTTTGCTACGCTACGTATCTCTGATTTGACAAGGTCGCATCAGAGGTTAAAAATATGATCAAGTTAATAACAATCAACAAGTTTTACATCGCAGCTACTATACACTGGTGCTCACAAGTAAACAGTTTCATAACCTCAATTTAGGCTAAGGTCACATGGAGTTATTATATGCTTGGTGACGAAATGGTGCATTTTACTTGTCTCATATCCCAAATTCTTGAACTAATAGTCGGAAAAAAAGATAAAAGCTCTGTGAATGAGGTTAGTAATGTATTGGGGTTTAGATTTTCGGTTTTTAACAAATAATAACGAATAAAGTACAAATTTCTATTTTAGCCTTTCGAGTTTTCTGAAGTTTACTAAAAATTCTTTATGGATTTAAAACAACAAATGCATCAAGTAAGGAATTCTGCGCAATGTTTTGAAGGTGTGAAGCTGTAGCGTATCTTTTAAGTTTTGAAAATATTAAGAAAACCTTTAAACTTTTAAAATAAAGTTTTCGAAAGCGGAAATTGCGAGTATGAAATAAATTAATAACAACGACCGCAAAGAAGTTTAATTAAAGAACGTTGTGATTTGTCTAGTTCCAAGCAAGCTTCAGCACTTCCTTAATTGTCAATTTTGCAGTGATGTTTGATTCAGTTTTTATAAAAAAACAGCTTAAAATGACAAGGTGCTCTAAAAAAATTTGACAGTTTTTTTCTATTTCTAAGAAAACTAATGATGTAACAGATAAAGAAACAGCGTTTGTCATATTATGGCATTATAAGATGCCAAATTTTGGAAAATCAGCATTTTTTTGACCCAATGGCATTTTATGATAATATTTTGGCATTTTAAAACAGAAAAATTAAATTCCTTGTAAAAATGTTGGAAAAAAGTTGAAATTAATTTTTACTCCTCGTGACGTTTAAAGGATGATCAAAAATACCTATTGACTTTCAAAGATTTTGTTGATCGATTTTTGAAAAAAATACGAAGCACAAATATTTTTAAATAGTATTTGTTTCTATAGAAGTAAAAAAAAGTTCTAAGATGAAGTTCTTTCAAAATAAAGTGACAAAATGATTTTGAAACTGCCACAATTTGAAAAATTAACATTCAAAAAGCATAATTTTGGTATTTTAAGTTCAGTGAAGTAAAAAAAGTTGGCACTGCACATTAACACTATAAAATAACGGGAGGAAACCTTCGATGTTTTGGTAGATAAAAGAAAGAAACGGTGATGTGAAGAAAATAAACATCACAATGGTGTATCTGTGTTTTTTAGTTTCCGGTTTTTCTTTTATGTCAAATAATAAACCTTTGATTTTAAAAACACAAGAGAGCTTGTTTCCCAATCGTGCGATATTTTGTTACCTACTAACAACTCATGCTGCTACAAAATATCATTGATCGCACTTTTACTGCTCCTATCACTCGTTTCATTTCATCGAAAATGACTCCATCTATGATTCATATCCTATCAGGCGCTTCTTAAATAACATTATTTGAAGGAGGATCGCTTTTTTTATTTGATAAAATCGGCTTTAAAAATAGCCTTTTAGTTGTCAAGGTCTTTTATAAACGTTAAAGAAAATTAGCGGATACTTTTGTTGTGGGAACTTCCTCTTGATATCGTTACGTTAAAAGCTATATCTAAAGAATGGATTCAAATAACAAAGGTTCTTCAGTTTCTCTTTCGAGTTTTCATTACGTAGATTGTTAAATTATTCAAGCATTTATAATTGGCTCTTTAATAATTCATCTTCAGAATAGCTGATTTGAAAACTAACTTTTTTACATATAAAGAGTTAGCAGCACTGTTTCCTCGGATAGGATTTCATCGGCAATGTTGTAGTAGGTGGAGATTTGTAGTTCTACCTTCGTTAATGTATTAGGAAAAATGCAAATATATTTGTGAGTACTTGAAGAAAAGTCGTGTAATATATCATAAACAAAATCAAAAATAATAAAAAAAAGGGGAAGAAGAAAAAGAAGTAAAATGAGATTTTCTCGCTGATCTGTAAACCGAAGAAAAGGGACATCATTATGAGTTTTACCCGGAACACGCTTAAGGTAATTTTTTTCAAAGCATGTAATCTGTGGATAAAATTTTAATATTTACATAGTTGCGAGAACGAAGCTTAATGTAAAAAAAGGTTTGCTTAGCAAAAGGTCATATTTTATAGGTAACACCTCTTATGTTCTTCTTTTTTAAATTTTTTACTTTTCTTGAAAGTTAAGTTAGTATTAAATGCGTAAATATTTTCAATAATTAAGGATTCGATTAGAAAGATTTCAATAAGAAGCACTGTGCGCTTAAAGGAAACTCTAGATGAGATTTCGTTTCGTACACGAAGTTCCAAAAAGAAAGGGCAACAAAGATATCGACTGGTAGATGCAAGGACAGGGCAATTAGATGGCATTTCATTTGAAGTAATAGGAAAGCAGGGGACTTATTTGCGTGTGAAAGACAACTTATTAATTCCTGACAACGATACTGCTGACTCATACTTTAGTAAGTTTAAAATACTTCAGTGCATTTTATTTGGTGAACAAAAATGAATTCACTTACAAAGTTTATTTACAACGACATCCTTTTTTACATATTGTTTTAAAAAGTGTTAAGTGTTAGAAGCTCAAACTCCTTAAGATTCACAATCTTTTGTACATATGTAAGAACAAAGTGTAGTGTTTTATTTGCAGATGTTAACGAGGTTTCGATTTAATTTTGTTAAATAATTAGCATTGAGTTAAAGCTCTTTAAAAAGTAATCTTTCTAACAAAATTAACTCAGTTAAAATAAGTGATGTAATTTTATTGCTGTTGCTCTCTTTTGGTTGTTGTTGTTGATGACGTTTTCGTTGTTGTTGTTGCTCATTTTTATGACTCAATGACTAAAGTGAATGACTGCAATAAACCGACTTTACCTTTTGAATGTCCACTTACGTCCAGCAACATTGTTAATCGCGGATGGAATATACACAGAATATTTAAGCTATAGCGTGTATAAGATTGCAAATAAATTTATTTATTTAATAAAACAGTTATCTAACAATCTGAATAAAAATAAGAGTACAGAGTTTGTAATTGTAATGGATATGAGCACATTCGAAACATAACGCAATAGTTCAAATTAATTCTATTATTAAGTTCTAACATGCATTATTCCTCTCGGCGGAGTATCTTTCCTTTTTCCTTTCCGACAAATTATTAGTTCAATAAAATTTTTACCAATTAAGACTTTATAATTTTAGTATATATATATATATATATATATATATATATATATATATATATATATATATATATATATATATATATATATATATATATATATATATATATATATATATATATATATATGTATGTATGTATATATATATACTTGAGTAGCATTTACTTGCATATTATGCTTTCTATTTTTTTAGATAAAGATACGACCTTTGTTCCTCTACCAGACATGTGGTTCAAGAACTTCTTTTCTTTCGAATCTGTAAGCAAGCCTTCACATTTTATTCGAGTTGTTGAAAATGAAATTCTTCTGGATAAATACGATGGAACAAGGAATTTTAAAGAAGAAGCAAGTTTTCTACTGAAGCGGAAGCCATGTGCTAGTAGGCTAACTTGGATTTATTTATTTAATAGCAATAGGAAAATCAATATATTTTAATGTTCTCAGATATAATAGCTCTATTAAATCTAGAAAACATTCCCTTTCTCTTCATTCGAGTTTTTCTATTAGTTGCACGATTTTTGCTATTTGCTACTTGTATTTGCTACTTGTATATTCATTCAAATATAACTTTTTTAACTTGCTTTCTATTTTAGCCTGTCTTCAAGTTGGAGTTCATACATGGGCTAAATTGCAAACAGGTGAATATTGCTTAGGTAAAGTAAATTCAATAGACGATGAAAAAGTTTACATTTCGTTTGCCAATGGTAAAAGTGAAGTGTATTTTAAATCGGAGGCATCTGGACTTCTTGTACCTGATTTGGTACCAAATGCTTCCGAAATTACTATCGGGACTCGAGTAATAGCACAATGGATGAGCCGTCATACATTATATCCCGGTGTTGTTTCTGGGATGAGACGTGGCGATAGTTATGATGTTCTATTTGATGATGGTGATACTGGTCGAGAAAAATCAATTCAAATTAGGCTAATGAGAAGTTATTGCTTTTCAGGCATGCTTAACTTATTTTTAGAATTAATGAATAATAATCTATTAAAGATATCTTTATTCATAAATAATTTTACTAGATATAAGTGTTGATAAGTATCTTGATTTGTCGACTGATTTTTAGTAAGCAACAAAAATGCGCACACATGTACGATTGCATACAAAACTGGACAATCACTTTACATTGAAGCACTAACGATGACTTTATCATGCTTGACAAAAAGTAACAAATGTATTAGAACGCTCACCAACCCAAACATTCTTCTTCCTTTTATGAACTCGAGTTTTGTATTTTGAGGTTTTCTATATGAACACTTTTTTGACTTTTAGCATCAAACTGCAAAGATACATTTTACAAAGCATCAAGCTGTGAAGACACTTTTTACCAAGCATCGAGAAATAATTCTTCAGGATCCAACGATCAGGGAATCGAGGAAAAAAGTAACTTTTTTTTGAGCCTCATCAAAGTTATATACTTGTGTGTAAAGATTTAAGTGGAAAAAGTTATATACTTGTGTATAAAGATTTAAGTGGAAAAAAAACAAACTTTAAAATGCGACAACTGTAACTTTTTGTTATAGGGACTAACAGACTCTGGTGCGCTGAAAGTATGATAGCATCTTCAGAATCAGTAGATTCAAACATACATTCTGCTGCAACTCATTCATCTCTTTCTCCTTTACCAGTTAATATTCAGTCATCAAAAAGTCCTGATAACTCCTTTCATACTTGGGTTGAAACATCAATCGAAGATAGTGGGTATCACGAGTATGTAATTGGTTAGGAAAAAAAAAAGCGAAAAAAAAGGTGATAAGTTATTTATTAATGCTGTTACATAACTTTAAAAATGTACATTACAACAAAACTTTTTCTTCTAACATTTTTTTTTACAGATGTTTTATCCAACGGTGTAATGCTCGTTAGCGCAGCGGTAATTCATCGAATTTTCAGAGTAAAAAAAGAAGAACCCATTTTTTAGACTAAAAAAAAAAATTGACGAAAAATCAATTGGTGTGGAATGGCTTTATTGGGTTATATATCCTGCGCAATTTGTGTACATAGATGAAGCAATATTTCTCTATTGAATTTTCAATAATATTTATATTTATATTTCTATATTTGTATGTTCAATAAAAATATTTCGGGCGTTTCAATATCAGCAACTTTTAATACGGTTTTTTAATTTCTTAGGGAATGTATCTTTAAAATATCCACTTTCATACCACAACAGAGTTTCACGGACCAAGAGATTATTTCTGTTTGTGTGAACGCTTAAGATTTTAGCATTTTAACAGCTTGTCTTTACAAAGAAATTTTTTAATATATTTTTTCATGCACTTAAGTTATTTTTTTAAAGAACCTTTAAATAATTCAGTCAAATTAAGACTTACAATTTTGCTCCTTTTGCCTAATCTCATTTTGATTTCCCTTTAGTTATATTTTTCAACATTCTGCACATTAAGAGTCGATTAAAAATAATGCCCTGAAAAAGAGATGCAAGCTAAAAGTTCTGATAGAAAAAAAAAAATAAGTAAAAATAATAATAGTCAAGGTTTACTAAAGTGACCATATATAAAACTGATCTTTACAACAGTTTAAAAAATCCTCTGCTCGAAATTTTACTTGTAACGAAAAAAACTTAACAAATCTGAAATTATCCATGTGATCCAAAACTTGGAATATTAGAGATACAAATCAGTATAACACTTGAAGAGAACTTTCAACTGTTTTTTTTCCATTTTTTTTTTAAACTATATTTTTCTTTCAATTAAATATACCTTTTTTTTTAACTATATTTTTCTTTCAATTAAATATACCCAATCATACAATGCAAACTTAATTATGACAAAGCAACTTACTTTACATTCAAATTTCCAATATACGTTTAAGTACATGTTTACACACATATATATAGGACAAAACCACTTTTCAAAATTCAAAAGTTTTGTTGCTGAGTTGCAGTTTTCATCCTCCACTAAACTGACTATTACATTTTCAAGTATTTCCCGCCTATTTTGAGGGTCTTTTTTCTTATACAAACATGTTTTAAATAATTTCCGTTTACTATTCAACAATTTTTCAAGCCATAAACATGGGTTAACAGATTATTTTAACTTGTGCGGGGTAAATGTAATTCATATTTTGTAATAATTTTTGCAGTGAAGAGAAATAGTCTTTGTGTTTTCAATCTTTTGAAGAAAGTCTGGTTCAAAACTGGAATATGATTTAAAAATCAAGATCAGTTTTTCTAGGTAAAAAGAGATGTTAGGAAACATATATCCTCTACTACCCGTATAACTGTGAAAATTCGGCAAAGTTTACGGATCAGAAGTTAGATGCTTTGTTTAATATTGAAAGTAAAGCTTGCTTGGCCGAGATCTTGAAATATAAAAATGAAGATCTTGATGTCAGAGTAACTGACCAAGACTTCTTTAATAATTAGAAAGGCTAAGAGTTAAGTCTATTTCTGAAAAAGATAAAAAACAAGAAGGAAAAAATGAAAAGAATGAATGGAAACAAATCCAAAAGAAAAGGAGAAGAAAGCTTTGAAGTAGCTCCATTAAACATGAGTAACATTGTATTTGAAGGATTTCAATCAATTCAGAAGCTGTATCAGATACTCTAACGAAAATAATTGATAAGTGAAGAAAAGATTGACCACTTTTTTACATCTGTATCTAATCTTCAAACAAAAATTTAAAAGGTGAAGAAAATAAAAAAAAGATAACGAAGAAAACAGACAAAATGCTAGCCGAATCTGTTAGACTATGGAAGAATGTGATTTGAAGCTATTTAGGTAAGGTCAGTTATATTCGGATACTTGGAAAAGAAGCAGAGGAATGTTTTCTAAAAAATAGACGCAAATAAAATCTCTCTTACTGGTCTTTTGGAGACAGAGTTGGCTCGTTTTTAAAAAGATTGGATTTCTTTTCCAAGGTCTGTCTGTTACAAATGATGAAGTAGAAAGGGGCATTAAACATCATCAGCATTTCGTAGGATTTTTTGAGAGTGAAAAGACAGACTAATCCAATCTTCTTGCTGTTGCATTATAAATTCAACTTCAGATTTACCAAAAGTGTCTTATTCACCTTTAAAAAAATGATGACGTTTTTTTTCTTAACAATTGAAATTTGATTTTGCTACTCTTCTAGATTTCGTAAATTGTAAGAATGTATTGTAGGAAATGAACTGTTAATGACTCAAGGTGTAAATTGAAGACATCTTTATACTTATGAAGACGATTTAGTTAAGCCTAATGTACTTGTGAACTAAAGAATGTTTATCGACAAATTCCTGATTATGCTATTTCTTTTACTAGTAGGAACGCAATCGCATAATTATAACCTTGGTTATCACGTGAAGATGCCCCTCGGATTTAGCTTCAACTTAACCAATTTCGTTTGAAATAAAGCTGTTAAAGGAACAAATCCTTCAACTTACAAACTTAGCATTTAAATATTATATACAGACAGGGTAATTTTTAGCTCTAGTAATCACCGAGATCATCCCAGTTAACATAAAACGTTCAAGAAATGTTCGTAGAACGTTAGAGACGGTCAGGCACGTTCTAAGAACGTTTCCAACGTTCTTTGAACGTACTTGAACGTTTTGTGAACTAATTTGAAGAAAAAAGACTAAAATTAGGAAAATCAAGATTTTTTCTTTTATGATTAATTCTTGGGGTATTCTCATGTACAGCTGTGTATAAAAAGTTTTAATGCTCAAGCAATTTCAGCTTTAAGTCCATCTTGCAGATCGATACACAGCACACCAAATGCTGTCTCTTGTAAGTTTATTGACGCTAAGTCACTGAGTGTCTAAGTATAATAATTTTTTAGAAACCCATTCCTCCCATTCCTCCCATACCACCACCACCCATAGGTGGCATTGGTGGGTCATCCTTGGGAAGTTCAACTATTACAGCTTCAGTAGTTGTAAGTAGTGATGCAACTCCAGCAGCATCATTCAATGCAATACGCACCACTTTTGTTGGGTCAATAATTCCTGCTTGTATTAAATTTACAAACTCACCAGTTGCAGCATCATAACCAAATTCTTGGTTTTCATTGCTAGAAACCTGTGTTAAAGTAACATACATTATTGTAATAAAATAATAACAAAACTTTACTAAATAAAAACTGATTTTAAATTTTTTAAAACTGATTTTAATAAAGTTTAAGTTCAATACCTTTTGTACAATCATTGCAGCTTCGATTCCGCTATTTGAAATTATTGTTGTTAAAGGTTTAAAAAGTGCTGAGTAAACAATATCTACACCAGCTTTCTGATCAGCATTGTGTACATTTAGTTTATCTAATAATGGAGCACATCTAATTAGTGCAGTACCACCACCAGGAACAATGCCTTCTTCAGCAGCAGCCCGTGTTGCATTCAGAGCATCAGTTACACGATCTTTCTTTTCATTGACTTCTACTTCACTGTGGCCACCAATCTAATAAAATAGTACTTTAATCCTAGTAAACAAGCTCAAGATTTTTTTAAAAAATAAATCAATTTTCTAATGACATACCTTAATAACTGCAACTCCACCAACAAGCTTAGCTAGACGTTCTTGGAACTTTTCTTTTTCATAATCTGAGTTTGTGGCTTTAATTTCATCTAATATTTGCTCTGATCGCCGAGCAATAGCTTTCGGATCACCTTTTCCTTTCATGAATAGTGTATCATCTTTTGTCACTATAACCTCACCAACCTCTCCTAGATCATTTAATTGAATCTCTTCTAATTTTAAACCTAGATCATCTCCAAATACCTAAAAGAAAGTTGTAAAATCTTTAACAAAATAATTACTAGTTATGATTCATTTAATAATCATGTTGGAAAGAATTCTGCAATAATTTCTTCTTTTAAATTTAAAAGCAAACTGATAAAGCAGGCAGAAATAACAACCTCAGCACCAGTAGAAATAGCAATATCTTTCAATGTGTTTTTGCGATTATCACCAAAACCAGGTGCTTTAACAGCAACAACCTGCAAACCAATTTTTAATCGATTAAGAACAAGAGCTGTTAGGGCTTCTCCATCCACATCTTCAGCAACTATCACTAAAGGTCGTTTGTTACTGTTTGCTAATTCAAGCGCAGGTATTATCTCCTGAACATTTGATATTTTCCCTTGTGATAACAGAACTAAAGCATTTTGATATTCAACTTTTTGCCCTTTTGCTGTGTTGATAAAGTATGGTGAGATATATCCACGATCAAACTTCATTCCTTCAATAACTTCTAACTCATCACTAACAGTTTTGCCATCTTTAACAGTTATTACACCATCTTTGCCAACTTTGTCCATAGCAGCAGAGATAAGTTTGCCAACAGAAGTGTCACCATTAGCAGATATAGTAGCTACTTGTGCTATTTCTTCAGATGTAGTTACTTTTTTTGACAGCTTTTTTAGACCAGCAGTTACAGTTTCAACGGCTAACATTACACCTGTAGAAAGTAATTTTAGAAGATTTCTTGACATTAAAGATGTTTGAGATGTGGCCTTAATATAACATTGAAAAGATTAAGTAAAAAGATATGAAAAGACAGTTAGAAAATAGTATATATGCTTACCTTTGCGTACTTCGTTAGGATTAGCTCCTTTTGAAACAGCATCAAATCCTCCCTTTGCAATTGCTCGAGCAAGGACAGTTGCAGTTGTTGTTCCATCCCCAGCTTCTTCATTTGTATTGTTTGCAACATCTTGAACAAGCTTTGCTCCCATATTCATATACTTGTCTGGAAGGTCAATTGCTTTAGCGACTGTTACACCATCTTTTGTAATTTTAGGACCTCCAAAAGATTGTTCAATTAGAACATTTTTTCCCTAGAAAAATTAACAACTAAATAGAAAAGCGTGGGCACTTGATTTGTTGCTGTTTTGTTAACAGTAAATTATGAGAAAAAAAAAACACCAGAAAATAAATTCAATTAATTTGAACTAAGTTTAAAATTTGGACTTTGACAAATAATAAGATAAGCAAAATTTATTAAATGTACATTTGTAATTTTAAATTGCTGTTTTAAACTAAGTAAATAAATTTTATAAATTGACTAACTTTTGGTCCCAATGTAACTGCAACAGTATCTGCAAGAAGATCAACTCCTTTCAACAATAATGCTCTAGCTTCTGAGCCAGTCTTAATTTCTTTAGGTGAACTTAAACTCGAAGAAGTACTGAATAATGACCCAGGTAATCGTGGAACAAGTTTAACAGCACGATTTGCTGGTCTTACAAGCTTTGCAAGTGAATACATTTTAGAACTAAAACAACAAAAGATATATGCAATACAGAATTATCTATTAAGTAAAGAAGTAACATTATTTGTTAAATATTTATTTGTACTGATTTAATTTTTATTTCGTACTTTTATTTCGTAATAGTAACATTACGCATTTAACAAATCAAATATTTTCTTGCATGTCCTAAAAGTATTTTATTTCAGCTAAAAGTAAATTTTAATAATAATAATAAGATTCAGACAGAAAAAAAGTCCATTACATACCTGATTAACTTTGAGCAATAAGGGATAGCAACTGCAAACTGATTAGTATGTAATATATATATTATCTAGAATGTTCGAGTATATGCGCATGCTTTCAACCTTCTCACGTGGAGCTAAAATACAATTTACTGACCAAAGCAGCAACTTTATTTTAAAATTTTTCTTAAATTTGCTTTAAATTTTAAAACTTTTTAATGCTTTTTTAATTTAGAAACACATAAGAATGTTTAAAATGTATAAAAAATTTGTTTCCACAAAAAATGATTTCAACATATAGTTTTAAATTCAAGTATGGTTTTTTCTTTTCATCATTTCGGTTGCGCAATTTCTTCAAAATCTAATAGAGGTAAATTAACGTTGTTTTTGCACCTCTTGAAGCGTCTGTGGTGGCCTATACTATAATTAAACAAATATTCTCCGAAACTGCCATGGTAAGATAATCACTTGTATCTTCTTTCAGTTTTCTTTAAGAACAAAGAAGTTTAAGAAATTTGTTATTTTGTTTGTAGTTTGCTTCCTGAAAAAGACTGATAAATAATCATGTAAAACTGAAAAAGTATAAACTTTAATCTTAGTCTGATTATTTTCTTTTCTTAAATTTTTCTGATATACCTAATAAGATGCTATTGCAGTTTTAGTACTATTATCTGAGTCCTTTTTATCTTGAGAGCACTTTGGGGAGTCTCAAAAATGTAATTTATTAGCTTGAACCCTGAATAATAAGTTGTTACTTAAACATATTCTGTCCTGCAAGAAAAATCAATTCTGATTGTAGTTATCTATGAAAGAACTTTTTTTTTTTTTTTTTACAAAATGATAAAATTATGTAAGTAAAAAAAGGACATACAATGTTATTCCTATCAATTTTTAGTTGATAAATATGTAGCTTTATTGATTGATAATCGCCTGCATAATCCTAACTTGAAAATATCTCAGAGTTTTATTCAAAAAGTTTTTGTAAAGGATGTATAAGCACTTTATTTGCTTTATATATATATATATATATATATATATATAGAGAGAGAGAGAGAGAGAGAGAGAGAGAGAGAGAGAGAGAGAGAGAGAGAGAGAGAGAGAGAGAGAGAGAGAGAGAGAGAGAGAGAGAGAGAGAGAGAGAGAGAGAGAGAGAGAGAGAGAGAGAGAGAGAGAGAGAGAGAGAGAGAGAGAGAGAGAGAGAGAGAGAGAGAGAGAGAGAGAGAGAGAGAGAGAGAGAGAGAGAGAGAGAGAGGTTGTCCCAAAAAGATGTATACATAATTTAAATAATTTAAAATCAGGTGTTTATTATTATTTATTAATCTTTTAACATGTAAATTAAAATATAGGCATTATATTATACTGTATGTATTTATCCTATTGTACTCAACCTTTTAGCAGCTGATAGCTCAAATACATATATATATTTTCAATCAATTAAGACCATTGATCATGAATGCCTAGGGAATTGTTTCATGATGTGTAATATTCCATCGCTTTGTGTTGCCAGAAGAATACAGAAATAACACTTAATTACTCAGCTATGATAATTATATACATACTTATATACAAACTGCCCTAATAAATTTGTTATTCTGTAGTTTAGTTAATGTTAAATTTTTAAAATTCATTTATGACCTTGAAATGTTAATACCATTTTTGAATAATAAATTCTATTAGCCAACATGATTTCTTTGGATTTGCTTTTTTAGTTTATAAAATTGTTACTTATTTTGTCCATATAACAATTCAATACTTGAGAAACTGCACTATTACTAAATTTTTGCAAAACCTGTTGGTTTTTTGCAAAATTTAGTGATTGTTGATATTATCTACAATTTTGATTTTAAAGATTTAATACTCATTGAAAAAATAGGAACATGTTTGATTAACTTATAAAATCAAACAATACATTTTTCAAATCAAAAAAGGTTTTAGCTTAGTTTACATTTTACATGAATCTAATAACTCTTGCTGTTGTAAAATTAAAAAACATTAGTTTCTTTCTCTTTCAGTCTGTTAAAACAAACTTTATTATATTATATTTCAAAGTAATTTAAGCAATTAAAGATGAAAACTCAGTTTTTTAACTGGTTAGATTTTGATATTATTCTTCAATAGATAATTACAAATTAGGGTGGAGCTGATAAAACCATAACTGCTTTTGAAAGAGTTACCAGTTAAAGTCAATAAGCTTGAAAATTTTAACCTTGTGTGTGTGTGTGTGTGTGTGTGTGTGTGTGTGTGTGTGTGTGTGTGTGTGTGTGTGTGTGTGTGTGTGTGTGTGTGGATCATCTGGATCTGCCCCTAATTACTTGTTTCCTTTATTTTTGTATAAGAAAGAATACAAATGATATTAAGATATCAAGTTCCTTCTCTCTTATATACTGTACTTTAATTTTGTTTTTTCAGGCAACTATTTAAGCCAAAAAAATATGACTTGACAAATCACTTAGGTCAAATTTTATTTTGAATTGTGTAAAAGGTTTTAAGAGTTTAAGTTTTATGACCATAAATATGTTTTGTTAATATAATTTTCTTATGCATTACTAAATTTAGTAAATATTTCAATTTTGAGCATCTGAATTCAAACATTGCTCTTCGTTTTAATATAATAAATATCTTAATAGTTGTTTAACTGCTTCTTAGGCTGGTCTTCGAAAATTGGTTCCTTTGTTTGATCGGGTTATTGTACAAAGAGTTGTAGCTGAAACAGTATGTTAAAATATCTTGCTTTTTTCCTAATTTTTTAAATGAATGTGCATTTTTAATTTTGATAATATTTTCCCCAAAGAAATCAACTGGTGGCATTCTGTTACCAGAGAAAAGTGTCGGTAAAGTTAATGAAGCTACTGTAATTTCAGTGGGACCAGGGGGAAGGGATCAGGTATTACTCTCTTTAATAGAACTTCTGTTTTGTTCTGATTTTAAAAGATCATTTAAAATTTACTTCTGTTTTTCTAATGAAGTTATTTTCTTTTCTCTTTCCTGTTACAGACTGGAAAAATTGTTCCTGTGTCAGTCAAACCAGGTGACAGTGTCCTTTTACCTGAGTATGGTGGTACTAAAGTTGAACTAGGAGATAAGGTTTGTTCATTTGAACTTTTTTTTTTTTTTTTTTTTACATATATATATATATAATTAAATTAGGATAAATGTTTAAGGGAATATTTAATTCATGATGGTAGCTTCGTTTTATTTCTAGGAATACGTTATCTTTCGTGACTCTGAACTGTTAGGGAAATTCGAAAATTAAAGTTGTTCAAGAATTCTTTGAAAAGAAAAACCCCTGAAGGCTTAAGGCGTCGTTTTATGCTGGTTGCTCATTTACCGCGAGGATTGTGTAGAAAAACTAAGTTTATACTAAGATGAACAAAACAAAGCCAATTTATTATTCAATTCTAATCTTTATTTTATTATCAATAGACTAGTTTTCATTCTTCCACTTAATTCGGTCAGAATTGTTTGACATCTAGTGAGTGCTGGTTTAACGATCTTAGGTTGACGTTATATGTGTTAATTTCTTGTTTAAAAACAGAATATAGAACTGTTAATTTTCTGGGATATTAGCATTTACATTAATTGCTTCGCGTGACTGAGCGTCTTAAGGAAGTTTTAAAGGAAAAGACTTTCCGTAATTATCCTTTTTTTTAAAAAAAATTGCTCGCCCAGAAACAACTCAAGCAATGGCTATATTTTGTCATAACGATCAGATTGAATACTGTGCTACGTCTTTCGTGAGTTTCTTTTTAAATTTCTTAATATTAAGGCTTTCATATGTGAATGTAAAATAAAATTAGTTACAGCATCCATTTTCTTTGATTGTTAACTGATTAAACCTCTCCATGTTTTTTGCGAAAATCCGGTTACGCTGTGTTGAGGATTTTTTTTATTAATTGTTACAATGTCACATGCTCCTTACGGATGTGCTGACGAGGAGCGTATTTTTATGATGTAGGATGGTGCTCTTAAAACGGCTGTTTCCTAAGGTGGTGTTAAGTTTTTTTTAAGTAGTGAAATGAAGGCTTGAAAATAAATTTCTATGCCTGGAACTTTTTTGCCTGGTTATGCATTCTAAATATTTAAGTTCCTCAGTAAACAGTCAAAATCTGAAGCTGGCAATAAAATGTTTTTTAAACTTTCAGTAAGTAAAAATGTCCATTTTATCAGCAGTTATCAGTGGTTATTGTCACTTGTGACGCTATGGTATGTAACGCAAATTTTTTGAAATGAATTACTTCACTAAGGAGTTAAATTTTGCTTCAAAAGTCGTTTGGTAAGACTGACTCCACGCGTTAATTACAGCGTAGCTTCAGAAAAACCTCTTGAACTGAAATGCGTTTTGGAATTCTATATGCGAGTTGACAAATTTTACAGTTAATTCTTGGTCGTTTGATTTATGTAAATGGGTTAGGATCTTGAACTAGGTGAAAAAAATCATAATTTGATTGTTTTTCAGCTTTCGCACATATTTAGTTTATGTTCAATTTAGTTTTAGGTACGTTTAAAGTGTTCTCACAGCTACAAATTGCGAAGATCTGTAAAACAGCATTTTTTTCGTCAATCATTTTGTCTTTAACTCTTACCATTTTCATTCAAAGTTTTGATAAAATTATTTTTTTTTTTCTGTATATTTAATTAAGTTTGAAAAATTTTAAGTAACTGTAAGGAGACAACTGTTATGGTCACTCGTATGTTAAATAAACAGAAAAGTAAAAAAAAGCAAAAATCATCAGCAAATGGTTTTTTTAAACCTAAAATTATATTTGCGTAATATTTTCTGACATCATCGTATAATATGACGCAATTGCAGTATCACGTGACTACTGCGATACTTTTTTGTGTGTGTGTGTTACAAAAGAATTTCAGAGGAAGAACGTTCTAAAATTTTATTGTAGATGCATTTCCTGTTGTTTAAAAAGAATGGCGAGAATAAAATATCTTTCCCTCCCTCTCTAAATTTAAAATACATAGGTTTCCTAAAACGTTTTAAAAGCTTAGTGCGGCGCTGACTATGTTCTAAGAAATAATTTTAGTTACTTAAGGAAAAAATTGGCGTGAAATAAATTAAAGTTGTTTATTTTAAACCGAGCCGGTAAAAGTCTGCTTGGCAAACCGAAAGTACACATCAAAAATGCTTTTCAGAGAAGACAATTCTAGTTTAATTCTTTCAATTAAAAAATAAGAAAACTCATTAGTGAATGAAAAGCGTGTGAAAGAATTCAATTTAATAAAGATAAGAATCAGTAAATATAACAAAAATCATTAAAAGACCAAATACAAAAATTCGCTCTTTTTTATTTGATTCTAACAGATTGAAGTTGAAGTAACAGTTTTCGATTCTGATCTATAAATTTTTTTGCAGACGACAGCAAAGTAACAGATACTTCCCACGTTACATTTTTTTTACTTCTTCGTGTGTGCTTTTGTTTTTAAAAGTTATTTTGAAAAATTAAAAATAAAAACTAAAAACTTATGGGCGTATAAGTACTGTTTTTTTTTTTCTTTTTGTTTTGTTTTGTTTTTTTGTTTGTTTTTTGTTTTTTTCGAGAAAAAAAAAAACTCATTTAGGGAATAAATAAGTAGCTAAAATAAGTAGGAATGCGGTACATCATTCGACTAGACAAATTCATTTTTGCAGACAGTAATAACTACACCCTCCTCAAGGGGTGAGTTCTTCGAAACAATAATCCAATGAGGGAATGTGGATTACTTCGCTGTTTAACTGAAATATACTTCCGTACGTATATGATGACCGTTCATATTTCCTAAAAGGTGTTACCAAACAAACCCTTTTTTGAGAGATATTTAACGTTAACCGCTATCGCTAATTATTTAAATAAAATGAAAAGATCCATATTTGAATAATCTATATTGACCAGCTGCGAAAGCTATGCATAATACATAATGTAACAATAATAACAATAATAATAAATAATAACAATAATAATAACAACAATATTAAAAGCAGCAGCATAACAGATAATACCAAAAACAATAGCAACAACCAAACATAAATTACAACAAGAGTAGCACCAAGCAATAATTGTTATTATTATTTTTATCATCATCATCATCATCATCATCATCATCATCATCATCATCATCATCATCATCATCATCATCATCATCATCATCATCATCATCATCATCAATTACTATTATCAATATTATTTATTATTGTTATTATCATCATCATTATTATTATTATCATTATTATTATTATTATTATTATTATTATTATTATTATTATTATTATTATTATTATTATTATTATTATTATTATTATTATTATTATTATTATCATTATTATTATTATTATTATTATTATTATTATTATTATTATTATTATTATTATTATTATTATTATTATTATTATTATTATTATTATTATTATTATTATTATTATTATTATTATATGAGTTTGTTGTTATTATCACTATTACTATCATTATAATTTAAAAGCCATAATAATAAAAACAATTCAAAAAGCTTCATATAAATATCTTCATATAAATATCTTAATTCTTGAAAAAGATAAGCTATTTATTCTCATAAGAAATAAAGCAGATAAAAGAGAAATAGCAATCGTATGTGTGTATGTGTATTTTTCATATGAACATACGAATAGGTGAGAAGAACACCTGCATTAAAATCTCGACATTAAAAAGAAAAAATATATATAGCGTGAAAAAGATTTTCTAACACAAGAGTTATTCAAAACAAAAAATATAAAAAAAATTCATGGTTTCCATAAGAAAGAGACTTAAATCTTTAAGGTGATCGGTCATTTAAAAATTGAAATGTACAAGGACGAAGATCAAGAAGTGCCATATATTTTTTTTGAGGTACTTCAGCCATTCAGCCATTATGATTTATTATGTTTTACATAATTTTTAGTGAGGAGTCTTTTCTTATTATATCGCTTTCTCTTTAAGAAATTTTTGTATCCATTGCTTATCGATAAATGGTTTTTAGAAAAGATTCTTGTAAACCATTATTTATAATTTGTGTGTGCTACTTTTAGGAACCATTATCGTCTGTAACCCTCGGTGACAGATCAGCTCAAAAGAAATACTTCCACAATGACAAAGAAACGCTATATCAAAATGAAGAAAAATCTTTTTTATATGATACTCAAGGTATCCTATTTTTTAAACAGAACTTAAAAAATTTTACACACTTTAAATTCAGTTTATGGGTCATCAATCAATAAACATTTATTTTTATTTTTTTCTTCGGGATTAAAACTAAAAATATATACCAAACTTTAACATTTTAGATTTGTTTCAAGATCTATCTCAGATGCAAGAACATTGGATGAGAGCAGGTTTTTAATATATATATATATATATATATATATATATATATATATATATATATATATATATATATATATATATATATATATATATATATATATATATATATATATATATATATATATTTATATAAAGTTATTTATCTTAAAATATCTTTTAAAGTTTTTAGTTATTTTTATATTGCGAATATAATTATGTTTCAATTTTTTGTAGCCCATTCCGCTAAAGAAGATCAATTTGTTCCCGAATTTTCATTTACAAGAAAAGAAAACTGTAAACAGACAATGTTAACGGGTAACTTTCTTAGATGTAATTTCGGCTGAATCTTCATTGAATCTTATGATTTTGTAGTTTAGTTATTGCAATTTGCACCTTCTGTTATCATAACTGCTATCGCAAGTTGATTTGCCTCTTATACTTAGGCTACGGACCAATACAAATAAAAATTGAAGACGAAGATTATAAAAATAATTATCAAACACCCTGCTGCATGATAAACGATTCCTCCAATCAAATGCCAAATTTGAATATTCTACAGGTACCGAATGCGTCAAATTTGCAGCCTTCTTTATCTCCTCACGAAATGCTAGGAAATAGAAACAATGATAACTACCAAGCTCCTTCCCCATGTGGCAGCATACAATATGAATTTAGTCCAAGATCTCCTGTATATCCGAGGTAGTTACAAGCAATGGAAATAATTTAAAAATAAATTATTATGAAATTATCATAAATAATTTAAAGTGAAGTTATTCTTTTTTTGGTGGCAGCTGTTGTTGTTGCACCAGTATTTTATTTATGTTTATTTCAAATTTTTATATTTACATTATCTTTATTTTATTTATATACTAGGAATAAAATCTATGCTAAAAAGTTGGTAACTGTGGTTTAACAAAGATAAATTACTTTGTAGACGCACATATAAACGCGCAAATACGCATACATATCTGTTTTTATATATGTATATATTTTTAAGGAATTCTAGCCCATTACGTAGCTTAAAATCTGCCCCAGCACTTGATCATGAAAACGAGTTTCTTTGTCCACCTATTCATCACCATCAACTATCAAACCAATCTAAGAAAACGGACTTCAAACTTTCTGGTGAACAAACAAGCCCTTCATCATCTGACTTTACGCAACCAATAAAAAACAGCGATAATGTGCACGCCAATTCTATGCAGTTGGGCTTCGAATTGCCTAATTCTCCCCAAACTCCGTTAAATTACGTAAAGAAAGAAGTACAAGAAACTCGCGATTTACTCGGTAAAGAATCTGGTATATGAATTACTTTATTATTATCATTATTTTTTTTAAAATCATTTTGATTAAATTTTTTTTTTTTAATTGTCTAAGTCTTTCTTCTTTACAAATTTTAGAAGTTTACCTTAAGGATGATACTTGAAAGTTTTTAAATCTTTTTTGAGAACAAAAATTATTTCAATCTTCATTTTTTAGGGTAAATTATGAAACCAATTAGACTTTCTGAAAAAAGTTTTTGTTTTTTAGTCAGAGCGTTTTTTTTTTTTGCATTAAAATTTATAGTAATAATTCATTAACAAAAATTTATCTTTTAATAGACTCAGGACTGAAGAATGGAGCTGAATTTTATCGACATCGCACGTTAAGTAAAAAACAGAAACATAATCGTCTCGGTAAATCTTGTTGCTATTATAATTTATGCTTTAATAATTTTAAATGGATTTTTATAAGTGCGACAAATATACTTTGAAAAAGGTAGCTTATTAGTTAGCAGAAATCTTTATTTTGTAATAGAAAGGGAAAATCCCTTTAGTCGTTATGAGGCAAGCTCTCGCCGTCCGTATCAAAGACGTGGGACTCTACAACTATGGCAGTTTCTGGTTGCTTTGCTTTCTGAAGATGATTGCCAACAATTTATATGTTGGAATGGTCGTGGTCTAGAATTCAAGCTAAACGATCCTGAGGAAGTTGCACGGCGTTGGGGAATGCAAAAAAATCGCCCTGCTATGAACTACGACAAGCTGAGTCGCTCCCTTCGTTATTATTACGAGAAAGGAATCATGCAAAAAGTATCCGGTGAAAGATACGTATATAGATTTGTATGTAATCCTGAAGCTTTGTTTAATTTAGCATTTCCAGATGGCATCCGGCCTTTGTTAAAACCGCAATGCAGTCAGCCGGATAAACTCACAAATCACCGGCTGTTACATACCGAGACTGAGCATTATCCTTTACCTGCATATGTAAACACGACGCATACAAGGCTACCTTTTAATATTGATTACTGGAATAAATCTAACGAAGGTTTGAACTTTTAAAAAAATCTTTCTTTGTTAAAACTCCCTGTTTCGTTTGTGTTTACGTTGGCGTGCAAGACGGGAAACAAATTTGTCGACACACCGAATCATTCACTTATAAACAATGAAGCAAAAACTTTAATTTTCTTTGTAAGAAGAACGTCTGGGCAAATGTAAACATTGAGTTTGGTAACTAAATAACAGAACAAAGTTTGACTTTGAAGTGTTACGACATAGAAATACGTGCTGACTTAACAAGCAAGACGCACCTATTTAAAATAAAATGGATTACTATGTAACCATCTTAACTAATGACTTAAATTAGTTCATGCATCCTCTCTATTCGAGGTTTAACGCTCAGCAAGACGTGACTGCTGGCAATTCCCCGCCGTTCAACATAACGCCATATGTTTGCTTTTTATTTACATTTTAAAATGCTTTTTCTTTTCTTGTTCGGTCTTTTAGAGTACTTTCTTATTTTTTTTTCTTTTTGATAAGACTTTTCCTCAAAATAGAAACCGCGTGTTTTTAAATTTTTTGTTCATAAAATTTTTCTTTCATTCGTTCAGTTTTTATCTATTTTAACGATCAAGATTTCATCGATAAATATTTTTAGTTAAAATGAAATGTTCTATAAAAATGTAAATTTATATATTATTTATGTATTCTTACAATGTATTATAATTGTTATAATTTATTACTGTTATTTATAATGTACTATAAATATTATTAAAATCAAAATAAATTATGCACTAACTATAAATAATTTCTATGTATGTAACTTATATTATACAAAAAAAATATACATATATTCATATTGTGTATGTTTGTGCGGCATGTATATATGCGTGAATGTGTGTGTGTGCATGTAAATGTTATATATATCCAAATACTGCAAATTATTACAGCTTTAGATATACTTGTATTAAGTCTATTACTTTAGTGATTATACTAATTAAAACACGTTTTTCTTTTTGTTTGTTTAAAAACTTTATATATGATTCTAATAACAAATATATTCCGTTAAATTTTAGTGGGAAAAATTAAGCGGGGTAAAAGTTGTAGAAAGTATCAAAGAATGTTGCTTTGCATTCACCATAAACCTCGAATAAGCGCCCACTGTTTAAATGAGAGTTATGTCAAAATACATGCTTCACCGAGTTCTATAACCCAACACTTGGTACTTTATACAATTTTAGATCAAAATGAAGAGAAAAATATTCCGTTACTTACCGTTACAAGTATTTCGTTAGTTACGCTTGCAAGGATTTTACGGCAGTTTAGATCTGAAAAGAAGTTTTAGGCTGAAAAGAAGTTTTGAATTAAAAGAAGTTTTGAATTAAAACTGTTTGAACATTTTACGTACTTCAGCCGATTTAAACGGGATAAATTTACTAAGTTTAATTGTATTTATTTATTTTTTAAAATATTTTTATGTGATCAACATTTTATTGAATTAAACACCCGCAAATTAAATTCGTTTTTCTCAAAAGGGTATACGTCTTTTTTTTTCTCAAAAGAGTGCATGTCTTTTTTTTTGGATAGCTTAAATTTTTTTCTCTTCTGCTGGTTGTTAAACGCTTTCACACCAGTTATTAGACACTTTCACATTTGTTAGGAATAATTTGCTGGAAAGTGGTTTTTATTAAAACTTTCATACGAACAGATTGATTTACCAAACTTTGACATTAATTGATTTGCACTCTTTTAGCAAAAACCGATTTCATTATAGTTTTTACCTTTAATTCTCAAATGAGTTAAATTTGTTTTGTAGACGTTATAAACGTGAGTTTAATTCCCAAATGAGTTAAATTTGTTTTGCAGACATTATAAACGTGAGTTTAAATGAGTTCAGATATCTTTTAACTAATATAACGTAATTCGTTTAACTCAATAAGCTAAATGATGACCTGTTTGCTGATCGACCTAAATTTGTTAGTTTTCTTAAATACGGGACTTTGACCAGATTTTGTATATTTTCATAGTTTACAATTAAAAAACTGTTAAAAGTAAAACCTTATAAAAGTTCAGTGTCGTTTAAATAAAACACCGACGTGTCATTCAAACACCGATTTCATCAAAAAACTTTTATTGAATCAATGAGTTGAAAATTTGTCAAAATTTATTGAGAGTTGGAATTTACAAAAATGTACTATTTAAGTTGAAATAAACTTATGGCGAATGATCAACTATTTGATTTGTTTATCTATATACAACAATAGCATTTATACTGTTGGTTTTAGAAAAAATATCTGCTAGCGTTTTTTGTTGTATTTTTTTTAACAAAAAACGATGTCTATAAAAATTGTTCTACCGCACAATTGTGAAATTTAACACAGTTAAGTTTCTACTGCAAAAACCTTTTTATTACAAGTAAACCTTATTAAAATTTACTAGTTCCTAAATTCAATGTAAATATTATGTATAGTAATATTTACACCTTTTTTTTTTCACTTTCTTCTTTTAACGAGAAAGTTTAAAGAAGAAATTTTCATAAATTTATTTAATTTTTGTTAAATTTAATGTAAAGTAAAATGAAGCTCTTAAAGTCCGAACATCTTGTAACGAGCATTACTACGTGCATTACATCTTGTAACAAAAATTTTTTTTTTTTGAAATAAATCTTGTAATATGTGCATTACATCTTGTAGCTAACATTGATACGTGCATTACATCCTGTAACAAAAATTTTTTAACATGCATTACATTTAATAACAAACGTTATAAAATTGCGTCATTAAATTGCTCGTGCAATAAAATTAATTCCTGAGTCCGTTTAGTTTTACCGAAAAAATGTTAAGAAGATCTAATTATCTGTAAGCCTAATAAATTCTGGAAAAATTCCGCACAAAACAAGTGTTTATGACCTCAGCAAGTTTTAAAAGATTCCAAACTAGTGCAAGAATCCAAATTAGTGCTAAATCTTGTTGCAAAAAAAGTTAAATTTTGCGTGAAAAAAAATTTTGCCGCAAATTTCAACTTTTTAAAAAGTTTCCATAGCAAGACTATTGTTAATACTATCTCTCAATTAAAATACGATGAATTGAATACTATAAAATTTTTTATAGCATTCTAAAAATATTTTTCTTCTAATCAAAGTTTTTAAAGGGTCTTTTAAATAGATACGAGAAACGGACATGTAAAGGAATAAGTGACTAAAAAAGAAATTATCAAAAAAAATTAACTTATAGATTTCTTCGATATTGTTTTAAAAGAATCTTTTTTTGTACAACTAGATTTACAGTTTGAAACATTGGGTCGTTTCTTCCTTCAATAATAGCTTTTGACCATGTTTTTTGAAATTATTTTTTTTAATTCATTAAGAAATTTAAGGTATAATTCTTCTTTTCAAATCAACTGAAAATAAACGAAGACATGAAATGTGTTTATATTTTTGACATTAACATTATATTTTTTCCCCCATTTAAATGTTTGTTCATCCAGTGACGTACCTAAATGGAAGCAACTAGTAGAATCAAAGTGTTAAAACTACTTAAAAATTCATCATGGTTTCTGAATAATAATAATACCAATTTCAGTCACAAACATTCGAAAGCCAAGTTAAGGGTGGGATTTTTTTAAAGGTTTAACTTTTTTAAAACACTGTTTAAGCAATTGATGCTTTAAAAAAGTTTAGCAAGCAAATTTTTTATATATGCGTTTACTGATCATCCAACGAAGATTATAAATAATAAGCAGAGTTGATAAGTAGCACACCTATGTTATTTGGTTATCAGCCTCTTTTCTTAAGGTCAAATCAACAGTCTCCAACTACCCTATTTACTAATAAAGGACGATCATATTCACTAAGATTAGCCTACTAATTTGTCATTTTTAAATTAAGTTTCTGATAAAATTTATTATTTCCTTACATAGGAATTCAAACTTTAGAAACAAGTTATCGCGGCTAAAACCGAGAGAAGCGATCGATGCAAGATTTTCTGGATGTAATGTTTACACAACCAACAAAATGGTGTTGTTTTTTTTATTAACTTGTCAAATTTTGTTTTTTCTGGGAGTATTAGTGCTCTTTTGAACCAATTAAATCTCCAAGTTCAATTATATTTAATGAGGCGCCAATGGTTTATTCGTAAAATGTCTATGCAAACAATAAACTTATTCTAACTAGTTTCTTTTTTATTTGGTCGGATTCTTTACCGCCGTTATATCATCTTTGGAAAATATTTGATAAAAGGACACCGCCCCTAATATTGATCTCTAAGAGTTGATTAAGAATTCTAAAATTAAAAGGAGGTGAATATTCTGTCATATAATTTTTAAACATTATCCACCGTTTCTTTGTTATAAGCATTTGAAAATAAAGTCTTAAAAAACGTTGTAACCGTGGAAATATTAATTATTAAAAAAAAGATGTTGCGTAGTATATTATTGAAAATAGAGGAAAGAGAATTTTTTCTAATATTAAAAAATAAACGATAAATTGGGAAAAGGCGGATTTAAAAACATAGGCGGTTTAAAATCTTTAAAAAAACGGAAACTTAAAATATAAAACCAAAAAACTGTTAAAAAAGACAATAAATCACCTTTATTATCTGAAACATCCCAAACAGGTAAATATTTCACGAAAATAAAATGTAACCTTTCACAAGCAGGTCTACATCTTAGCAAACCATTGTTGCCTTTAAAAAATATGGAATAAATAAGTGCAAAATAAATATTCAAAAAATTTAATTGAAATACTAAATTATGGCAATGTACAAAAATAAAGGACTAAACGGCGGTTGTATCAAACGCACGCTGAGAACGGACGATTTCTACGTCAAGCATGAGCTTTACTCCAAACCACTTGCTTTGAAGCTGAAACAAAACAACTTGTTTATTTAAGTTGCAAAACTTACACCTAACTTACAATTCTTGCATTTCCTTAGAACTAATTTTTTCAAACTACAATCAATAAAATAAAAAACCTTTTTAAACAAATCCACCCTGGACTCGGCATACTCGATAAATATTTCTTTTATTTCTTGTTCTTTCCGTATGTCGAACTCTGACAACTCAGTTGAAAGATTTCGGCAAATACGTTCAAGTTCTTCTTTCGCAGTGCGGCAATTGGACGAAGCCTAAAAAAAACAATATTCCCAAGTTAATACGCCGCTTTTTTGAGAAAACTTGTCACCGTCAATTAGCTATCATTTCCTAAAAACATTTTCGTTATATCTGTTGTCTTGCCGGCCCTAAATGCATAACTCCGTTTAAAATCTCTTTATTGGTTCATTTATCCATCACTTTAAAAAACTGACGACGATCAATAATTCTGATCCGATAGTGTTTTACGCTTCCAAACCTAACCTATGTAAAAAAAAAAAACGAAATGGTCATATAAAAAAAAAGCATTGTTACCTCTGCCCAAGACTGCGTTAGATCTTTTTCTTTATTTGTTCCTTCATCCTAAACGTGAAAATTATTTTTACATTTCTTTAACATTCATTATGTGTAATTTTTCTTTTGAAATTATTTTAAGATTTTATCGCTCACTCGGATTTCTTCGAAGACTCTCATTTCCTCTTCCCAATATAAAAATGTATTAACAGCATGTTCGACGCGAATTAATAACTCCTATAAAAAAAAAGAATTTTAATTCCAAATACAATTTTTTGTTTCTAAAAATTGTTAAAATCGATAAAAATACGTGCTTACATCTGCTGATTTAACAAACTCAAGAATGCTTGATAAATCCTCAACAAGGTTGCTTTCATCATATATGATCTATAAAAAATCATAAAACTTTCAGTAGAAATAGTATAAATAATCCAGGAAAAACCAACTTTAAAGAAGATGCAATAAAAGTGAGGTTTATAAAAACATTAAAATACACACACACACCAAAAAAAAAAAAAAAAAAAAAAAAAAAAAAAAAAAAAAATTATGAAGTGCATCAAAATGCGCTCACTCATATTTGTAGTAAATTTAGACAATATTTAAAAATATATATGGGCTTAAGTGGGTAAAAAATATATGGGCTTAAGATTGATCTCATAGATCTAGAAAGTCAAATCAAATTAACTGAGATAAATTTGAACTGATGCAAGCTTTTAAAATGGCAAGTTGTTAAAGGAATTGTAAATCCTATAAGAAAAATACATTAACAAATTAATCGCATCAATACATACAGTGGATTTATTCTCGAGGTCTCCTATAATGTTGCCCAAATTTACTGACATTGCCTGCAAAAAAAGTTTTACAGAAAGAAAAAGACAAAACAAAAAAATAAAAATGATAGTCATGAAAGTTACATGTAAGTAAATAAAATTGGCAAAAGATTTTTCTTTACCTTTAAATATGTGTTGTTTACTTCTGACTCGCTTAGTTTTAAAAAGCATTTTTCAAGACCACCTAAAATAATTACAAACTATCTACAGCTATGCTTGGATAATTAGCCATAGGTTTACAGCTAGTTATAAATAGAGACCAGAGATTTAAAACAAATTAAGCAAAAAAACCAAGAACCTTGTGATGAAAAGATGCGGGTTGACATAGGAAAAGCAAATATTGTTTACTCCTAATTACATTTTATATTATCAAGCACTTACTTTAATTGGTTAGCACGGGATTAAGAAAGCAAGCGCATAGATGATTTTCTAAGACATTAACAATGATTTTTACAAACTTAAATATTAACCCATAAACTTGTTTTCCAGCCCCTATTCGTTCTTTTAAAGTTCTTTTTTTACTTCTGAAACTGAAAATGATAATAAGAAAATGTTTGATCTTTCCCAAAGAATAGTGTCGTGGATGAGGTCTTCCAAAAACTTATAACTACAGTAATTATCAAGGACATTATTATGTAGTATTTATCATGGATAAAACTCGTGGTGTTAAGCATTTGGAATTAGAAACTAATAGCAACATCGATACTAAAGTAAATATTTAAAAAAATTGAAATTCATATTAACTAAAGCAAGTAAAAATAATTTAACGGAGGATATTCGATATATTTATATATAAATATAGCTCTTAAAAATTGTTCATATTCAACCAAGAATTTTGAAAACCAAAAGGACATTTTTTACTACTGGGTCTATTGCCATAAAACTTAGACCCAGATTGAACAACAATGTTCTAAATTACAACACTAATGAGTTATTTATAGAAAAAGGCAAAACTGATTGACCAACCAGATGAAAAATTATCAATTATATTCTGCAAAAATTTGATAACTAAGGATTTGGTTGCAACAGATTTTCTTGATCGTGGTGATAGACAAAATTTTTTCAGAATCGGGGACTTGATCAAAATTTGATCTTTGAACTTGAGAATCGATGTAAGGATCAATTAACAAGTAGAACTAGCCACTTGCAACCAGCTAATAGAGCATGTTCATGTAATACTGCAATTGCAGTATTATATGAATATGCTCTATTAGCTGGTCTTTTCTTAACTAAGACAGCTGTCCGGAAAAATAATCAAAACTAGAGAATAAAATTCTTGAACATTCCTTCCACCCTTTGGTATTTTAAGTAAAAATTTTGAAAAGGACATTAAAAGGGCTGACAGAATGCAAAATAACAAACCTAAAAACATATTCTATCATGATCAAGGGTCTTAAAGATTCAGTTAAAAATGAAGATTGTCATAACAGGATAAAGAGAGCAGAAGAAAGGGAAGAACACCAATTAAATTTAAAAGAAAATAAACAACAGAAACTAAAAGATATAGTTGAGATTCAAGAATTCTAAAATTCAATTTTGAATGAATGTAATAACAGGAATAAGAGGAAATGATCACTACTATTTCTTTATCTGAATGAGAATATGAAGATAAAATCAAAGACAAAAACTTAGTTGAATTATTTTTTAAGTAATGAGAACAAGGTATTATCTTGTATCAAAAATTATCAAAAAATGTTTAAAAACTTTCTTGTATTTTAGGTATGATTGTTCTGACATCAAAAATCTCCCTTTCTTTATAATTAAGTACCATTCTTAATAATATTGTCAATAAATGTTGACAAAATTATTGAGAATGGTACTTAACATTTCAGCAGCAAGATTTAACATTGGTGTTCATCCACATTTAGCTTTAATCTGCTCTTTTCTCAAATCTGGTGGTTTGGATCTGAATAGTATTCCACTGTCAAAATTTACTCTTCACAAAAAAACTTTAAGTATGTAGAACCATCTCAAAGGTAAAAGTTTTATAGATCATTTTAACATCAAGTTAGTTAACCAAGATATAAGAACTAAATATTTTAAAAATTCTGAGAGCTACAATAAGTATCTTACCCAAATGACAATACAATGGAAAGTCATTAATAGACATGGTCTAATGTCAATCTTTTAATCAGGCTGAGCAACTTAAGAATTTACTGGAATACTACAAAAATTAGGTCATTGCAATCTGTTGTGATACAACAGCTATCAATACATTATACATAATGGGGCAGATTGATATTTTGGAGATTCCAATACTTTGGATTATGTGTAGGAGACAAATATATGAGGTAGATGTATCTCACTATATGACTGCACATACAAGAGAGAAAACTAAGAGACCAAGAAGACAGCTCATGTTAAGATTAAAAAGAAATGGCCTAATATCTGTAAAGAGGTAAACCAAGGAGAAAACTTATCTAAACTTGATTGGGAAAACTAAAAGTTTGCAATAAGCTCTCTTCTTTATGTTGCCAAAAAATCTTTTCAGTTTTTCACAAAAGCATGTGAAGCTAAGAAATTTCCATAAAATGATTATAAGATTGTCTATGAACTAACAGCATTCTTTCTGGGAACACATACAGTTAACTTCAGATTTCATCAATCAGGTGTCATGAGGCCAGATTTCTAGCTGATATTATATACATTTTTAACCTTGTACATAACTGAAGACATCCATAGGAAATTGACTGAAGAAATTATTCAAATTAAGGAGGCAAGTAATTTTAGTTCCCTGGCTTTTAAAAAGTTTTATTGGTGGCAAGCTCTTGACATTTTGGCAATCAAAAACTCATACGCCATCAGAAATATAGGTATCAAAATTGAACAAACTTTAATTTAGGACAGCACACTTGCAACAGTAAACTGATCCAAGATTTTGTAAGTACAAAATAAAATATTTGTTTTGATTGCAAAATTATTTAAAAAAGCATAAAAAAAGTTATAAAAAAAAAGTTTGAAGCTTTAGCAAAATCAAATTTTACATCAAGCCCTAGAGTTTATTTTCAAAATATAAAAAATTGATTCTTAACCATTACACAGGCATTATAATTTGAACAGCTTCTCAGCCTATCTTCATAAAACTACCCTAAACAGTATTTATCACCCTAATCACCCTAAACAGTATTTATCCAGTTTTTTTTGCCATAAAACTTAGACCCAGACAACAATGTTCTAAATTACAACACTAATGAGTAGAAAAAACTGATTGACCAACCAGATGAAAAATTATCAAGGACTGTGTTTAAAATAAGTGCAGAGAAATCATCAACTTCAGAGCCAATAACAAATCCGATTCACACAATAAATAACAGTATTCTTTCATTTTCTATGACTAACTTAAAAACTTGTTGAATGTCATGAAATATTTTTGACACCTGTGGTAGACCTGTTCTTATATTATAATCATTATAATATATTATAAAAATTCATATGCCAAATAAAAAAAACTTTTTTAGATATTTTAACATACTTTTTATGTTTAGAATTTGTTTTGAGATATAAATATAGTGTTTGGAAATTTATTCTGTGCTATTTTATACTTTATACTGGATATGGCCATCTCTGCTATGAACTTATTACTATACATGAATCTTAACACTATCATTTAATAGTGACTAGTTACAAATGCAATTATGATGTGTCAATATATGCAGGCCCACTGAGAGGGGGGTACAGGTGGTGCACTGCTCCAGGGCCCATAGAACAATTGGGGCCCATAACCAAAGCTTTTTTTTTTAAATGATTACAATAATAATTACAAAAATTTATTAGTGACATACTTAAAAAACACATATTTTGCACATTTAGAAAAAGATATTCATACACTTAAAAGATCGGCATATTTTGGTCCCACTGAAAAATTCTAAAGAGAATCTAACTAGAGCTTGACAGCTAGAAACTAACTAGTTGCTGTCTGCAGTAATCTAGCTCGAATCTAGGTTGAAATGTCTCCATACTTTCCTCTATTTATTCTTGTTATTTTCCCATTATTAATTGTAACTTACAATTTCTATTTAGAATTTAGAATTCTAGTTAGATTCTCTTTAGAATTTTTCAGTCGGGTCTTTTCTCTTTTTCAAATTTTCTTTCATGCAGACTTAATTGAAAGTACACTCCTATTGCTCCTATAAGTTCAATGTGCAGCTGATAAATTTTAGTCTTTTCTCCTTTTCAATTTAAAAGTACATTCAAGGTTTTGCTAATAATTATTTTCTTCCAATATTGTGTAGTGTTACTGCTTTTTGATATTGCTAACGGTAACGATTTTTATTTATAATAATTAATCAAACCTTGATTAAATTAGGTAATAATTATAATTGACTTATTTTACTGTTAATAAATAACTTGTAAAGCAATATTGTAAAGTCTTATAATTAATTGCATATTTTTGGAATACTCTATTCTTCTTTTGTATTTTTTTTTTTGTATTTAATAGCATGACATTTTTACAATTTTAATTTTAGAAATTATCATAAACGATGCTGCCTCTTCACAAGTCAGGATGTCAAAAAAGGAAAGAAAGACAAAAACATATTATGAATGAAAAAAAGGGTATGCGGATGCTTTTTGACGTTGCAGTCACTGCATCAAATCTCAATGATAATGAACAAGAGGACACTGTTTCTAAAGCAAATGATGTAGATAAAGTAAGCGATATTTAACTGACTGTTTTGATGGGGAAAAAATTGAAACGTTTGAAGATAATGAAGATGATTCAAATGGGATTGAGACTGTAAGCCTTTCTGCTTCTAATTGTGGTCAGCTCCTTCTTGATATTGGTAATCTTTTGAGTGAAATTCCCTCTCAATCTGAGATAGAAAAGTATGTCACAAATAACCATGCCAATTTTCCTAACATATTACCCAAAGATATTAACAATCAGGCTTTTCCTCAGACAATTTTAAATTTTAGGAATGTCAACAGTGAAGTTCATAAGAGACTGACTGGTTTGGAGTCAACATAAACAGGCATTATTTTGCTTTCCATGTCGATTATTTTCTGGTAATATTTCCAAAAGCTCTGTTACTGAGAGAAATTTAAGTTCGCGACTGGTAAGCAACTGGTAAATGGCGAAAGTTGTGTAACAGGATTCCAGAGCATGAGAGGAGTAATGTCCACAGAGAATGTTACCTAGCTTGGCGAGAATTAGAAAGACCTTTTTTATTTGGAAAGGGTATTGAAACTTACTTGGAAAGCTCGATTAAATTGCAATCAACGAAATGGTCCAATATTCTTAAAAGAATATTAGATGTTATCCTATTTTTGGGTGAACGATTGGCTTTTCGGGGATCCTCCCAGCAAATTGGAGATGTAATTGGCAACTTTTTGGGTCTTATAGAGTTACTTTCACATTGGGACCCTATAGTTAAAGAGCATGTATTATCAGTGGAAGAATCTCAGCAAAAAGGCAAAAGACTTCAAGTTCATTATCTATCATCTGATACTCAAAATGAATTCATTCCAGAATGCTCAGATTTGGTGCGACAGCATATTTTACAAGAAAGAAGATCTGCTAAGTATTTTGCAATAATGGTCGATGCAACACCAGATTCGTCACATACAGAGCAAACAACATTCATATTACGATATATAATATTAAAAGATTCACAATATGAAATTGTTGAACGATTTCTAACATATCTAGATTGCAACAATAAAACTGGGGATGAAATATCTCAAATGGTAGTGGAAACATTTCAACAACTCCATTCCTCTCTCAGATTGCAGGGCACAAGCAATCTGAGAAAGGAATGGAGTTATGTTGAAATGTTTCCACTACCATTTTATCTAGGTCAATTGATTTTGATAAAGTTATTCGAAATTTCACTTCAAAAAAAGCAAGAAAAGCACCTTTGTTTTGTAAATGAACTATTCTTGGAATAAACTATTTGTTAAAATTCTGTTTTTATTAGTACTTGTATATTTGTTGAGATTGATTATTGTATTATTGAACATGGTTGAAACGTAACAAATAGTCTGAATTTTTATTTCAGAAATATCCTTTAATCCAATAATGAAAGAAAAACTAATTACATAAAAAAAAAAAAAACAATAATTCAAAACGGTTAATAATTATTCTTTAAATTAATATTCTCTAGTAAATGAAATAATTGTAGCTAGAAATAAAACTGTAATACAAGATTGCATCCTCATTGTGAACAATTGATTCAGCAAAAACCACAATTGATTCAGCAAAAGCATACATTAATAGTTTAAAATATTAGAATTATGGGTAAAGGGTCCAAAAATATCTCTTGCACCATCTAAAATTATGGCTCTCAGCGGGCCTGTGTATATGTGTTAACATTTGAAATTCAAGGAGGTTGAGTAAATTTTCCTGCAAATTTCATAACTTATGCAGAGTGATCTTTTAATATTATTGATAACTAATGCAGATTGATTCTGTAGTTATATTATTTTATAACTAAATTTGTAAAAAAAAAAACTGAAAACACATTACTAAAAAGCTGTTTTACTATGTCAATATATCTACATTTTTCAAATACTTTAAAATGTTAAGTGTTGCCATAGTTTTTTAATTGGATTTTTAAGAATCTTGCTTTAGAATACTATACTCTAGTGATGCACATAATTTGAATGAAATTGTGCAAATGTATGCAAAAAAATAGTTTGAATTAACCATTAAGACTTTTTTAAAACCAGGTACAATAAAGGAAAAATAGATAAACCACAATAATAGAAGAAGAAAAGCAAATTCCAATGTTACAACAAGAATGTTAATTTGTCACGCTTCATTTGTTAAATGTTACATAAACTGTACTGATTACATGCTAGAGTAGAGAAAACTATACTTAGTATTGCTCAGACTATTTTTTGGCTCTAACTTCCTTTTTTTTAAAAGAGTTTTTTAATGTTCATTGTACATATTTGAAATATTTATGCAGATTATTCTCTTGCAATAATATCAACACAGACTGATAAAAATCTACTCAGACTGGAAAAAACGTTTTACTAAAAATAAAAAAAAACCAAAAAGGTGGAAAAAAGTTTACATTAAAGATTTACAAAGAAGTAGGTGTTAGTTAACTAAACTCAAGAGTTTCTTTGAGCTCAAGAATTGAGCTCTAAGAAACAGGCATCAGAAAAGCTTAACTCAAGTTTACATGAGCTTCATGCTTAGACTTTGAGTTTCTCATCTCTAATAAATACAGCATAGAAATTAGAATTTGCACAGAAATATACATAAAAGCTATGAAAAACCCACCTACTAATGAAGTATTATTGTTTAAACGGAAGAAGTCCAATAAAGCTTCAATATTTGTTATTAGCGAAGAGATGTAAATCTGTAGAAAAAACAGCACAAAAATAAAAACAAGAAGATTTTTATTACATCATTTTTTTGTTAAAATCTTTCTGTTTGTGAACACCCCAAAAGATTTATAGCAGCTTTTTACTTTGTACTTTATAACTTTCTACTTATAACTTTATAATTGCTTTATAACTTAGTCGAAGATTTGTTAAACATTTTTAAGTTTATTTTATGTAAATGTAGAAAAGAAAGAACTTTTACTTGAGCTCTATGTAGAAGACCTTCTTTGTCAACCACTTCAATGAAAGGTTTTTGAGGAGATAACAGCACATGAACTTGTTTTTTATACCATTTTTTTGTTTTTTCCAACTCCTAATTATGTTAAAAATTTTGTTATAAAAAATATATGGTAGCACAATATACAGTAAATAAACCATAATTACAAACACCAATAGAATTAACTCATTTACTTTATTGGTAGCAGTGAGGAATTTACGAACAAAAGAATCTGATCTGAGTAACTAAAATAAAAAAAAACTTGAAAAAAACAAAAACCAAACAAAATTGGTATAAGTTAAAATTTAAGATGTAAAATAAAAGGTCAAAACACTAGTTTTGATTAGTATAAACGTCTTTTAAAATTCTTCATATACTACTGCTGCTGCAATACGAGGACTAAAGGATGTTGCAGTGCCTCTGCAACATCCTTTAGTCCTTGTATTGCAGCAGCAGTATTCTACTCTATTGAGAAATTTTAAATCAAGGATGAAATGAAATTTTAAATCAAGGATGAAATGAAATTTTAAATCAAGGATATAAAATTTTTTGTTGAGGATTTAAAATTTCATTTAATCCTTGAAATTTAAACATGCTGTATTTTATAAAATTTTTGCCTTACAGTAACCAATGGTAATTAACTGATAACATTATGAATCAGTTATAGAGTATTATGAGTCAGTTATAGTTTGTAATTAACTGATTTCAGTCAATACAACAGATTTTTGATAGCTAGAGTTCATAAGAAACATTTTAGATATACTGAATGGAAATACTGCAAAAGAGCTTATGAAATTGGATGTTGTTTCAATCTATTTAAGTACTATATTTCAATCTATTTAAGTAGTATATTCAAATAGAGATTCAGTTGTTCTTGTTAACTATTTCTTACTGAAATATTTCAAAAATAAACAAGTATTTCTTTTATGACGAGAAAAAGTTCTTTCTTCAAAAAAAAAAAAACACTTTCATATCATTTTTTAATTCTAACACATGCTACTCATTTCATAAGTACTTGTAATTTTTTACATTTGGAGCCTTAAATACTTTTAAAACTTGTTGGTAATATGATATATTTAAGAGCAGTACTCCAATCTTTTGGAGTTTATAACAACATTTTACTTGAATTTTAAAAATTGAAAAATCAAAAAACTTCTCACATTGTGAGCACATATTCTACTGAGAAACCTTTGTAACTCTCGTAGGTTACCTGAAAAAACGAAAGTTAAAACACATTAAAAACCTGAAAAAAACAAAGTTAATACAAATTAAAAACTTTTAGGACCTATAAGAGGATAAAACTACTTTCTTAACAATAAGAGAGTTTTTTTTGTGAAACTAATCTATATAAAATAAGTATAAAATAAGTATAAAATAAGTATAAAATGATAAAAAAAAATGTTTAATAAAGAAAAAAACTTTATAAAATTTCTCCTCAATTTATCAAATTATTAAAGAATAAAATATATACAATTGAAATCTTCAGTAAACATAACTGGAGGTATAATACGCCCAGGATAGAGTTCCTGAAAATAAAATTTAAAAGATAATTACTTATATAGATCTTTACAAATAGGGTTGAGCTTTTACCGAAAATTTACCGGTAAATCGGTAAAATTGTTTTACCGATTTACCGGTAAAATGATGTTTTTTTAATAACGTTGAAGGATGCTTGAAAATGTTTTAGAATGCTTGAAATGGCTCAACCAATAAATTAAAAATTTAATTAAAAATTTAATTTTCATTTTCCTGTCAACAAAGCTGTTGTTTCTTATGCTTGAAAAGTGATTTTGTTGGTTTAGTTTTGTCTAAACACTTCAAGAAAAACGTTTTTACTTTCTTGTGACATTTATCAATCAATGTATTTTGGAAAACGATATTACATCCACGGTCATTTACAAATAGTTATAAAACATAAAAATAGGGACAAAATCACAGAAAAAATAAAATTACACAACATTTAAACATAGAAATAAATTTTAAAAAGTATATATTTTTGTTACATCTTCGACTTTTCGAATTTATAAAAACGTTCCATGTTTTTCTTAACTTTGTTTAGCGTTTAACTTCTTTTTTTTTTTTCATACATTTTAATTTAAAGATATCTTTTTGTTGTATTTGATTGACTTTTTTTTTTCTTTTTTTTTCTTTTGGCCTAATTTTGTTAATGCTTTCATTTATTCTTTAATATATATATATTTTTCTTTTTTACTTTTAATAGTTTTTGTTTTTTCCTAGATGATTTTTTTTTTCTTTCTTTTTCACCGTTACAAAAAAGCGACCGCCATTTGCGATGTCATTGCAATGTCTTCATCATTCATATTTATTGTGGTCTTTATCACTAAATTTGATTTGCGTTTTGGCAAAATGTCAGACGCTTGGAAACACTACACCTTAAACAAAGGGAAAACAGTTACTTGCAAAATTTGTGGAAATACAAGTCAATACACAAGTTCCACAACTGGAATGTGGTATCACTTAAACAAGAAACATGGAATCAAAAAGGAAACACAGGAAAAAGTGACACCAAAAGCTGCATCACAATCAAAAAGGCCTAAGATTTCAACTTTTTTTCAAAAGCAATCAATTGAAGAAGTGATTTCAAGACTTACAGCACTGGATGGATTTAGTTTCAATGCCATTGTTAACAGCTCTTTCATTCGATCTGCAATATCTGAAAAAGGTTATGATTTCCCAAAAAATCACAAACAAGCAATCCAGTCAGTTAAAAAGTTTGCAACTGGCGTAAGGAATGACCTTAAAAACACTTTCAATTCCTTAGTGACAATGGGAAAACGCTTTTCAGTTATACTGGATGAGTACACTTCTTTGAAAAATCGAAGGTACATGAATATTAATATTCATAAAAAAAACAATCACTGGAATCTGGGCTTGACTCGAATTTCCGGATCTCTGCCGGCTGAAAAAGCTGCAGCTGTTGTCACTGAAAAAGTGGCAGAATTTGGGTTGAAACTAGGCGACAGCATTGTCTGCTCAGTTACTGACGGAGCTTCCATGATGGTTAAGTTCGGAAAACTGGTTCCAACCGAGCATCAAACTTGTTATACCCACGGAATGCACTTGGCCGTTCAAGAAGTGCTGTACAAGAAGCCTTCTCAACAAATCCAACAAAACTCATTTGAAGAAACAAGCGACGACGACGAAGTCAGCAGTGACGAATCTGAATCTGACATCGAAGTCAGTTCTCTTGGTGCCGCCATGGATGAAAACATTCCCATTCCGAAAGTGAAAGTTCACTTGCAATCTGTCATCACAAAAGTCAGAAAAATTGTCAAGTTATTTCGAAAATCGCCCGTCAAAAATGACGTCCTTCAAGAAGAAATTAAGAAAGAGCACGGAAAAGAGGTTTCACTTATCCTTGACTGCAGAACAAGATGGAACAGTCTGCTATCAATGATTCAACAGTTCCTCAAAGTCAAACATTCAATCAGAAAAGTATTGAAGGACATTTCTCCACATTTGATTTGCAGTGATGATGAAGAAGACATTTTATCCGACATTGTTGCTGCTCTTGAACCAGTGAAATTAGCAGCAGAAGCACTTTGCCGACAAAATGCAACTCTTCTTACTGCTGAAGGAATTTTCAAGTTTCTTGTGAACAGGCTGAAACAACAAGATTCACCTCTTTGCATTGCAATGAAGAGTGCAATTTTGAGACGTTTTGAAGAGAGAAGGCAGAGCAATCTTGTAAGCTTGTACAGATATCTTTCCAATCCAGAATGCTTGTCCAACATTGAAGAGCATAAAATTTTCAATATGCCTCTGAAGTCTGTACTTCAAAAGACCGCCAAAAACTTGCTGTCTAGGCTTTTTCCAACAAATCCAGATGACCTGGAGTTTATTCAAGAAGTGCATGGCTCAGAAACTCTTGACGAAAATCCACTTTCTCTTGAAGAGGAACTCGAGGAAGCAATTCAGCATTCGGCCAAAAAACAGCGACACAATTCAAACGACGAATTCAAGGCCATTTCAAAAGAAATGTTGGTCTATGAAGCGACCAGAAAGAGAACTGCAAACCTTGAACTTTTGTTCAATGCACTAGAAACCATCCCACCAACAAGTGTCGAATCTGAGCGAGCCTTTTCTGCCTCTGGATTATTTGTGACAAAAATTCGATGCAGAATGAGTGACGACTTACTTGATACACTTTGTTTTCTCAAAGCTCATTTTTTATCCAAAAATAAATCTCAAACCTAACATTAATGTGTTTTATTTACTTATTACTGCATTTTATGGTCTTCTGTTTATGCCTTTTTATTTTTTACCGATTTTACCGGTAAATTTTGATTTTTTTACCGTTTTACCGGTAAATTTAAAAGTCGGTAAAAGCTCAACTATATTTACAAACCTAATTTGGTGTATAATGCAGAATGGTTAAACACAATTTGATATGTATTATGCAAGATATAAAACTTACAAACCAACAAACAAATTTAAAATTAAAAATTTAGAGCACTTTTTTATGGTTTTTTCTGTTTTTTTTTTGAAAAAGTAACTTGTAGTAACTGTAATAAATAGAAAAACAAAAAAATTTTTTTTGAATCACAGTGTTATTGAAATATGTATCAAATTTAACTACAATGCAATCATTAAAGAAGGAAGAACTTTTAGTAAAAATCAGTGGGAAAAAATGAACATGCAAAATGAGCCTTTCAAACAAAAGAATTTAATAAAGACTTGAGAATAATTATCTTATGTCATTGAGTTTTGAAAATATGGTTTGACTATTATTCTTTATCAAGCATAAAAAATATTTGAAAAATAAAGAAAAAAACCTCAAGAGCTTTGCGGAACCAAATGAAATCTTCTTTTGATCTCTCAACACAATAAATTTCATTTTTGAACTTTGGAAGTGTTGCCTATAAAAAATAAATTTACAAAAGTATTTGATAAATGTACAAAAAAGCAGTATCATCAGAAAACAAACAGTAAGTATAAAAAACTTCTTCAAAAAATATTTTACCTTTGAAATAACCTTGTATAAATATTCATCTGGAGAGTCAGATAAAGTTGTTACAGTTGCAATTAATAAATCTGGGATCTTTTGTCTAGAATATTTTTTAAAAAATTATACTGCAAATAATACACCATATTCTTTAAACACAAAAGGAATTTTAAGTTTTATTACATTTTTTTAAAAGTTCTTTTGTTATGAGTAGACCAATTTAAAGATCTGGCATACTTAAAAATGGTACTTTTATTTTTAGAAAATTATTTAACTAGAGATATTTAAATTTCAAGGGAAGTGTCTTAAGCCTATCTTAAGAGTGATGTGAGCAAATGTATTTAACTAGAGATATTTAAATTTCAAGGGAAGTGTCTTAAGCCTATCTTAAGAGTGATGTGAGCAAATGTAGAAGATTTTGTACCTACACAAAAAAGTTCTTTTAAGGTTGTCATTGGGAATTTTTACTAAATACTTCAGCTAAAACAAAAACTTTTTTTCAGTTTTGAAAAAATGTAAAAAGTAAGATTATATATATCATCTGAGAATTTTATTAATAAAATGTGAGTTGCATAATAATTCATTTTGAAAAGCATCAACTTAAAAAGTAAAATGCTTACAAGGTTGGATCGCTTGTTTTCTTTTTTGGACCAATAGAACATTTAACTGAATGAGTTTCCAAATCATCAATTCTAAAAAAACCCATAATCCTAATATTCAAAAAGAGAAGAGCACTGCTTAATCATCTAGATACAGATTGTAATTTAGATGATACAAGATTGTAATTACCAAACGATAAGTTCAAATATAATTTAAAGTACTCATTACTTTCTTCAGATTATTGATTTAAGCGGCTGAATGCTTCTTAACTACAAATTGATAAATAAAAAAAAAGAGAATACTTTATTTTCTGTTGACAAAGCATACAAGATAACATCAAACTAGCAATAGGTGTCATGGATCCCTAAACATATATATAAAAAAAAAACTCACAGAAGTTAACTTATATTATTTAAGCTTTTAAAATACTTTATATTTAATTAACTTCATTATAACATCACTAAAGGATATATCAACAATGCGACAAAATACAACAAAGTAGTATTTAACAAGTTAAGAAATTAAAAAGACAAAATATTTGTGTACATTTAATTGCTTCTCTAACTCTTTTCTGCTTTCTTCTAACTTTACCTACCAAAAATAGAAAACTTATTTTATCTGTAGGTCATAACTGCTGGTAATAAAAAAACTTATTTTGTTACTTACAAGATCTTCATGAACGACATTTTTATTCTGGTCTACTGGACCCTAATTTACATAAGTAAATAAGAGTGGTGAAGTTTTGAGCAAAATAAAGAAAAAAAAAAGCTATTGTTTTATAATAATCATTTGTTACAATAAAAAACTTCACATTAGTACTGTTACCTTACTTGATTTTCATGATGGTGGAATTTTGCTTCAAGTACCTTCAGTTTTTCATACAACTCCTCAGATAATTTACGCTCCTGAACAAATTCAATATTTAACAAATATACAATTTTATTCCTAAATGATTGTATGTTAAAAAATGCATATAGTTATTTTCAGTTACAATTGGAGAAACACAGTGTTAAAAAGTTTTAAGTAAAAAAAATAAACTATAAATAAAACCATTAAGTATGTTTTAAATGTTTTCCAAACATAAATATCACATACTCTAGACAGCTCGTTCTTTGCTTCTTCTAACTTTTCTTTTGTGGCTTTCAATTGTTCTTCCTTTTCTTTTAGTCTGCAGTAGAAGAAAAATTAAATAACTCACAATTTGCTGCAAAAAATATTTTATTCACATTTTTTCCAGATTCTCATAACTTTATGCAAATTTTGCTTTCTTGACAATAGACTTTACTTTTGCTTTAACTTAATGTTAACCTTTATACTTGTGTACAATTTGCACAATAATTCTGTTATACAGATTACAGAAACATTAAATATAACAAGTAGATTGGGTAAAGCGAGGAGGGAGAGAGGTGGCAGAGGTCAGAAATTATCTTTTAACCATCTTTTATAAGTTTTAAAAATTAAAATGATTAAATAATTTTGAAAAGTTGTCCAGTATCACGGTCCGTATCACAGCCCCTGGCACTTTTTTTAATGTAATGAGCTACAACTATTTTAAACTTATAATATTAATCAATAAATAAAAAAATGAAAACAAAAAAAACAATATGTAAATCCCCACTTTGTTGCAAGTTTCTTCTGTTTTTCAAGAGCTTCATGAAGCTGTTGTTCAGTCTTTGCTAACTTCAACATGGTAGTTGTGTTCTCCTGCATGTTCTACACAAAACAAATTTTATTTATTTAGCTTCAAGAAAAACACAGAAGATTATAACTCAATCTTTCAAATTCTGCAAAAATATTTTACGAAAAAAAAATAAAAAAAAATTAAACTTATCTTAAACTTAAATTGTTTGCTTTCAAGGAAAAAAAAATTTTAGCAAAAAAACACAGCAAACTAACAATTTAACCATTTCTTGCCTGAAGTTTATATTTTATGTTCTAGATTATGTTTAGCAGAAATGTTATTAGCTAATGCATTAAATTTGGGTTTTGATTTTTACCAAGTTTAATGGTCAGAAAATTTAACATAACATAACTTTTTTAAAACAAACATATTTTTGTTTTTACAATTTTCATATAGTAAATAAAAAAAAGTTATACACATTACTGCATAAATACATTACTGCACAAATAACAAAAGAAACAGATTGGTGAGTACATTTGAATGGAAGATACTTTTATATTTGCTCACCTATAAAAAACAAAACTTCTAAAAAGGAGAATAAAGATTTAATCTGTTGCTAATTTTCATTCAATAATCAGTTAAAGTAGCTTCATTCAATATTTAGTCAAACCATTTTTAAAATCATAGTAAATATAAAAAACACAGATAAAATTGCATAAAGATGAAAAGTGTCATCAAAATGGCACAAAACTGCACAAAAGCGAGAAAACAAAAAAAAAATTACTTTTAGCCAAGATTATTCTAACAACAACACTAGATTAACTGGAGGATTAAAAACATTGTCAATAGATTCAATCTAGAATGTTTTTTCAAAATACAAAAGAAATGTTTAAAAAACAGTGATGATTTTTTGTTAAATACCAAAATATTTCTAAATGTTTTTTAAAAAGATACATGTTTTATGTATGTTTTTAAAAATTATATCAAATGTTCTCTGTTTTTTTTTTTAAAAAAAAAAAAAAAAAAAAAAAAAAATTAAAGTTATTTTTATGCTTCTTAAAAATCATACTAACTTTTCACAAACATACCAAATGTTTCATATATGGTTTTCTAAGTTTACTTATATTGCTCAGCAGTTTTGATCTGACTTTTTTTCCTGCTGTCTGTGTTCTTAAAAAACTAACAAAAAGCTGTTCTTTTTTAGATAAAAATACAAACAATGTATATAATTATCATCAAGTACAAGTAATTATTTTCAAACAGGATCTGTTACAAAACGCTAAACCCTATATTGTATTTTTATATTGTATTTTTATTGATAATTTTTAAACATTCAATGTAAAGCTTAACTATAAAAATCAATGGAGAAATTTTGTTAAAAAGAAAATTGATAACAGTAAAAAGATAAAAAGAAAACACTCCATTAGAAAGAAAGATATTCAGTATTTTTTTCAGTATAACTATCTTATAATTATCAACAATACTTGCTATTTTTACACTTATATAAAAAAATATTCAAACCTTTATGAGAAACTAAACCATTGAAGTATTGTAGTAAAAGGGAGAAAACAAGAAGAGAAAAAACCTACCAGAGCTGCATTTGAGAATATATGAATGAGACTTCTATTCTCAGGAAGAGACCGAGAAGTTCGTGCAAAATGGAGGGGTGTAAAGATCTCTGATGAAGATCTTTTAATTTTTGGAAACATGATTCAAATCTGGTGAAACTCTAAGTTAACTTTTTTATAATCTTAAAATGTTAAAAAAAACTTAAGGTAATAATGAATTTCAAAGCATGTAACTGAATATCAAAAACAAAGCATAATTATACATAATTAACTACTGTTTGAGTAAAATATAAACTAGAACAACATATCATATATAATATACATATCTAATTATAGTAATAGAAAATACAAATCTAGATAAATTTACCCATATAAATATATCTATATAAATTTAAATATATCAAACCTTTCCATAAAAAACTAATGCACAACACTTTTTCATAAAATTTAAAAATAAACTTACAAATGAAAAAATGAGCCTAAAAAGTTGTGGCTTTTACAAAATGCCACAAAAAATGAAAGATATTCCAGTAGATAACAGCTTTACAATGTTGGCATCCTGCTATGAGTGCAATATTGTTTGGATAATTATGAAATGAAGCTAAAATGTTACAGAGCAACAATTCTCTTTTAAAAATAAATTCCTGTTAACTTACCAAAGCTTTAAATAACTTGCTTCCTTGATAACCTTTCTAAAAGCCCTCTAATGATCAAAAACTTAAATTTTTTTTTTTCAAGAGTACTGCAGCAAAAACAGAAAGACAAAAAAATGAGGCATGTACTTTTAACAAATTTAAAACATTTTGATTGTTAGGGATAAAAATAAAGTTAACTGATCATAAACTATTTTATGCAGACTTAAAATATTGTATAAACAGGAAGTAAAAAATCCAAACATTTAAAAAAAAGAATGGGATTACTTAACAAACAAACAAAAAAAAAACAAAAAACTGAATTGGAGAATGAAAGATAAGCTTTGTTAAATAACAACATCCTCTTTAAGTTTTTCACCAATCTTAATCAAAGCATTTGAAATAAAGTAAACAATATTGTAAATTAAAAAAAAAAAATTACTAAAAAAAGATTTAAAAAGTCCTTTAAGTTTATTGTTTGTTTAAATATTATAGAAGAAAATTTCATCATGATAATCTTGAGCATGATCAAACTCCTTAATATTGAACTGTCAAAGCAAGATTTCCTACATAAGCATTAACATAATAAGTGATTATCATTCAAAAAGGGATCAAGTAAAATTGCAAAATCTTTGTTTATTGGCTTTGTTACAAAATAACGTTATTACAAAGCAAATAAAACTGTGCACACTTGCATGCACGTGCATTGGAACTTACCCTTGTGTGTGCATATCAGACTTCATCAATGTGAGCTGCAAATTCTTGTTTTAAAATTCTGTTAAAATCAAATTAGCTGGTAAAGAATTTTAAGTGCATCTTCATGACCATCTACAAAAACTTCTTTGTTAATATTAAAAAGATCAACTTTTACATTTATTGCATCATTATTTACAGTTATAGCATCATTGTTTAAACACTGAAAAAACAAAACTTTACCATATCAATTTTTAAGACTTTTATCATTTTTCTACATATCACGCTTATTTTTTTATACAAAATACTTTTTTAATTTAAATGTTTGATAGTTATATGCATAATTTCGAACATAATTTTCAACTAAACAATTAAATATTTTGTTATAGAAAGTTTTAAATGTATTTTATTCCAACAAGTTCTATTCTCAGGAAGAAACCGAGAAGTAAACACACTTAAAACTTTCTGTAACTTTGTGTGTGCTAAGTTTTTTATGACCTGATTTTTGATAACCATAAACGATTCTACTTTGGAGTTTCTTTAGTTGAAGTAGAACTTCAAGTAATAATACTTCAACTTTTTTATCTTACTTTTATTTCTCAAATTCCTAAAAACTCGTTAGAACTTTGATTGTATGCTTGACTTCATTAACAGAAAAATGTTCTTACAAAAAATCTCACCAATGTGTCAGACAAAAATGATTAAACATTTTTAAACAATAGTTAATTCAAAGTATTATTACTTATATCTCAAACAAATTTAACTACTAATTAATATTGGTATTAATCAATTGCATACGCATATTAAGCATATTAGTCTTATTTTAAGCATATTATAAAATGCTGACTTTCAGCTTTGTACAGTTTTGTATTGTTTCTTTCTTTATATTTTTATTGTATATTACATTTATAATTATATTATAATTACATTTGCAATTATATTCATAACTATATTCATATTGGAATGCAATTTTGTGGTTTAAAAAAAAAAAAAAAAAAAAAAAAACAGAATGAAAAGAATAGATTTTTTTTTTAAAAACTTTTAGTCACTTTAAAATTTCATACATGATACTTCTAAACTTATTAAAATATATAGCAAATTTACATAATAAATTATATAGAAGTTTACATAAATAGAATGGCTAAAAACTAAAAAAAGTAAATAAGTTATTAAATAAAACTTGAGAAGCCTTAAAACATCATAAAGAGCAGCTATTATATTAAATTACTTTATAAAAATGCATGTATTGTAAACTATATTTGCTTTAAGCCGTGTACTACAAAAATTAAAGAAAATTGTAAAACACAGCATGTGCAGAAAAAAGGAATGTAGCCAATAGCATCTGCTAAGAATCCTGCAAAGCTTGTAAAGAACAATTTTCCAAATAATTCAATTGTTGATAGCAATGAATAATGCATGGCTTGAAGATGTTCTGGAATATTCTTTGAGGAATTCATCATTTGAGAGAATGTCCATGTTGTAATAAAGCCACTGCAAATATTTAATAGTGTATCTATTCCGCAGTATATAAAGATACTATCAGTATCAGAGGTTGAAATTACCAAAATGTGCATAGACATACTCAAGCAGCAAACTAAGATGGCCATTTTTGCAAAGCAAAAACTAAGTTAAAAATAACAATATAAGTTGCAATATATTCTCTTTCTTCTGATGGTTTTAAGCTTTTTAACATTTATACTTATTTGAGTTCTGCAAAATTTATTATTTTTTAAATATAAAATCATTTATTCAACCAGAATTATGACTGCATGTTTGATTTCATTAGCAAAAACATTATCATGATCACATTTTGATGATGCAAAAATATTATCATGATCACATTTAGAGGATGCAAAAATATTATCATGATCACATTTAGATGATGCAAGAATATTATCATGATCACATTTAGATGATTCAAAAATATTATCATGATCACATTTAGATGATGCAATAATCGATTTGATAAACTTAAATCCCTTTCACTGTTGAATGTTATGTTAACTGCCAAAATATTTAAATATTTCTTATGCCATAATAACAATTATATTCAAAGTAAAACAATCACAATTCACCTTTTAAAATACATGCCACCAGCTATAGAACCAAGCAAAGAAACACCTTGTCCAACGCCACTTACAAATGATATGCTTTTTATGTCCATGCCTCGATCAACCATACACAAAGGAAAAACTGTAGTAAAACCTTTCTCACCAATCTTGTAAAGCAGACATAACAATACAAGCATCTTGGTTCTATATTCTGTGAAAGTAAGACTGGATATCATTTGAAAGTATTTCAACAAATTGTTTTGTTTTTTGCTTTTTTCTGTACACGGAAAGAAACTTTTCTCTTTCAAAGAATTGGTCTGCATGCAACTGGTCAGTTTGCAACATACTTTCTCTTCTCGCAAATAAAATTGAGTGGCTGCTGCTCCAAAAATATACAGGAGACTAATGAATGTAGTAGATAAATCTCCAGTAGCAACAAATAAAACACTAATCATCAATGCACCAAACTTATATGCTACTACTTGGGCAATGTTGTATAAACCTTTTTGTAAATAAAATAAGTAAATTAAGAAAAACAATTAAAAAGTTTGCTTGTAATTAAAAATATCAAAAATATTGCTTACAAAAATTTTGATTGCTACAAAAACTCAATAACATTTTGGATAATGCATAAAAATAATTTTTTTTTCCTTGAATACCTACATTATCCTGGTTAACAAATGAAATTGCAGTTGCATCAACTGCTATATCCATTAAAACAGCCAATAAACTATTCAGGAAGAGCAAAAAGATCAAGATATTGAAATTGTCCAGAGACAAGCCAATACCAGTGAACGAAACAGATGATAGCAACAATGAACAACAAATCCAATACTTTCTTTGAGTTGCTTGATTCTTTAACCATGTTGCCAGAATACCCTTCAGTAGCCATGGTAGACTCAGTGCATGAATAAAGTTTAAGTTCCATAACTTATACCCACTTTTACGCAGCACCAAAGGTAAAAGGTTTGTTTGCAACCCATGAGGCAACCCTTGCAAGCCATATAAGTAGGTAAGTAAACATATATTTTTCATTTATACACTTGAAAAATTGAAAAAACCACAAACTTTGAAAGTTTCAAACAAGTTATGACTTATTTAATTCAAACTGTTTCAAAAAAAAAAAAAGAAAGAAAGAAAAGATCAAAGGATTAAAAGTAATATTTGGCACTACATTTTATTTAAGCACTAAAAAAATTTTAAATTTAATATTCTGCCAGATTTAATGTTTACTTGAAGAGGTAATCATCATAAAATAAAGTTTTAATATTAAACTGATAACTCGTAAATAATAAACTAGAAATGTTAGGTAAGTGATAAATATTCTTAGAATATTTTAGATATAAAATTTCATTTTAAAAAATTACATTTTTAAAAGTTTATTTATTACAGATAATTACTATAAAATATGACTAAGAAAAAACTATATTGAAAACTAAGAAAATATGTAAGAAAATATGCAACATACTTAGTAGAATGTTTCCTTCAGAAGCAAAGTTATGTAATACTTATACACAAAATTTTTGCTAAAAATTATAAAATATAAAATTCTTTTGTCTACTAGCACTGACCATATAATATCAAAAATTTGTGAACTATCATATATAAATCATATAGACTGCTGATAAAATGAAAATAATTTTCTGCAATCTCTTTTTAAACACTCTTTTCAAAATCTTTCTCAACAGGAAAAGTTAATTTAAAATATTGGAGCAAAGAGGTTTGTTTACTTTCATCTAAACAATTATCACTATGTTCTGCTTTATAAAATGGATCCTTATTTGTTGAGTCACCACTATAAAAACTTTGTAAAAATACTGGATTAACTTGCTCTAAAGGGGGCAAGTCAAAATTGTGGTGTGATTTTAGAAATATAACAGGCTCTTCAACATCATGTTTTGTTTTTGTAAATTTTGAAGTCAATTTGTTTATAATTTCTGAATTCCTTTTTAACATATTTTGCAGAAGATTAATTTTTTCGTGTAGGACTTTTATAGACCTAAACATTATTTTAGGTGCTGAATCACCTTCTGAAATGCCTCTAGTTTTTGTGTCATTTTTAAAATCTTTCAAGTTCTCATTCTTTTCCTTTTCAACTCTTAACTCTTCTGTTAGCCAAATTATTTTTGTTTGAAGTGCTTTTTTCTCTGACAGCAGACAATCAATTTGCTTTTGCCATTTTGGCAAATGCACAGTGCTCAAGGAATTTAAGTCTTCATTATTATTGGTTGATAATACTGAATTCATTTCCATACTTAAGGTTTCTGATGAATCAGTGTGTGAAAATGTTGGTGTACAAAGTTCTTGTAATTCATTGGCCTATAATGCAAAAACATTTGTTTTTTTAAACATTTAAAACCTTTTAATGGTATTATGAATTTTATACCCAAAAAATCTTTCAAAAAAAATAATCACACTATAAATTGTTTGAATAAATATCATTTTAAATATTTAACTAAGGATTTTTTGTTTTAAGGATTTATTCAAAGTACAAAAATAAACACAACAGTACCTTTTCTCTTCCTTTCTCTATTTGATAAAAAGACAAAACCAAGGACTCCTGATCCTGTTTCAATTGACTATTTTGCTTTTGGCAATTCTCAGATTTTTCAAGTGCTTTTACCAACAGCTCTTCTATTTGCTGAGTGTGCTTTAGAAGATATTCCTCATTTTCTCTTGTTTGAAAGTACATATTTTCTAAACTTTTATATGCTGATGTTTTGGTTTCCAACATCTTGCACAGTTGTTCAATTTTTTTTTCTAAGACAATGTTTGTTGTTGGATTGTTCTGATTGGTACCATTAAGAGTGGATTGTTGTCTTAGAAAATTCAGCTCATTGCGTTGTGCCAAGTATCGACGCTTCAGATCTTGGAAAGCTAATAAAACAATATTTTAACTTTATACCATAAAAAAATTACTGCTATTATTTGATTGGTTGCAATCCAATCAGCAGTTAACAGTATTAATGAAAAATATATTAAAAATAGTCTTTGATACTGTAATCATTTGGTTTTTACAGAAACGAGTAATTTAAAAGAAGTTTCTAAATTCACAATACCTTATTATATAGGTATTTGCGATTATTTCTTTTAAAGTTTATCATTATTATGATAAAAATACTTCTTTTATTTTTCACTGGTTAATCAAGAAACAAATAAGAGCTATAAAAATAATCAATTAAAAACAATCAATTAAAACAAATCACAAAAATTAGTAAACATAACTCATTATTTAGAAACAAAATTTTTTGATGCAGATAATGTTATTCAAAATTTAAAAATGTATACCTATATTAAGTGCAGCCTCTGAACCATTGGTGTTGGCCATTTTTTTTCAATTTTCATTTACTTTTTATCGATGTCAACATTGTAATAAAATATCTAAATCTCTTTGAAAAAAAAATAAAAAATAAAAAATTACACTGTTAAAAATTGTTTATTAAAAAAACCCTTAAGTAAAAAACACTGAAAGAATACAAAGACTGTAAAGTTTAGTTGCTTATTTTAGGTCACATATCAAACTAATACTAAAAAAATATAAAATTTTTTCCATTCTAAACTTCTAATCCTTTTAATAAATCTTTTTACAAAAAAATTTAAAATTTTTAATACTTCACCATTTATACAATACAAATAAAACAATTGGTAATAAAACATTTCAAAAGTATTTAAAATACGCAAGGTAACCAGAGAAAATACACAAGGTAACCAGAGAAAATACACAAAGTAACCAGAAAAACTAATTTTAATGAGCCAAAATAAACACAAAATTAAAACAAACAGATGTATTTGAAATTTAAAATAAAAATATAGTAATGATTTCAAATTAATATCCAATCCAATTGATTTCATATGTAAAAGATTTCATGTGAATTTGCTTTCAAATGAAATTGATGTCATATACAAAAGATGTAAGACTGTTATTATTTCAAAATACTGCAAAGCGAAAGTAAAAAATACAAGTTGAGCTTTGGTAAGACTAATAAATCTTAATGATTCTTGAATTTTATTTTGCATTTAAATAAATGATATACATGAAGGATACAAATAAACATGAACAAGAAGATACTCTAAACCCAAAAATTAATTTTTTTTTCTCTATAAAATCCTACAAATGTAAATATTCTTTTTTGAAATGTTAGAGACAAAAAATGAAACAACATGCAATCTACCTTTTACTACTATTAAGTAAAAAAGCAATTAAAAAGGCAACATCTATGGTAAAAATCAGATTAACATTAAAAAAATTATTTTTCTTACTTAAAAAGTTGATATAGGGAATCATCAGAAGAAAAAATGCTTTAAAGGTCTTAATCAAAAATATAGTATAAATTAGAATAACATTTCTAAACAAAAAGATATGCTTTTTTCGATATTAATAATTGTTATCAGCAGCATTTCTTATTCTCTGAGATTGTGTTTCCTTTAGAGCCTACATTTTTGCTACCAGGCAGCTTTAAAGGAGCTGTATTTTCAGGATTCAGAATTAATCCGCCATCAATTTCTGCTAACAACAATTTTGTCATTTCATTAAAGGCAGCTTCTACATTGATACCATTTTTTGAGCTAGTTTCGATAAAAGGAATTTTACATTGCTCACTATATAATTGAACTTGTTCTTTCTTTACACAACGTTGTGACTCCATGTCCAATTTTGTACCTATAATTAGCTTTTTAGCATTTGTTTCAGCTAATTCTTTGACATCATTTAACCAATCACCTAACTTGGTAAATGATTCTAAATCAGTAATATCGTATACAAGACATATTCCATGTGCACCTCTATAGTATGTATTTACAATAGTTCGAAAACGTTCCTGCCCTGCACTGTCCCAGATATTTAACTTTACTGTTTTTCCAAAAATTTCAAAAGTACGCACTTTAAAGTCTACACCAATGGTATTTATATAATTCTCTGTAAATGATTGATCTGCAAACCGCCGAAGCAAAGATGATTTTCCCACACCTGAGTCCCCAATTATAATAATCTTGAATACATAGTCAGTAGCCATAATTATCAATTTTTAATGCATTATTTTTTATCTTAAAAACCAGCGAAATAAAAAACAAACAATTAACTTCATTCAAATTGAAAATTAAAAAATATTTTCAATCTAATAGAAATTATCAACTTCTTTTATAGGAAGAAAACTATAATTTGTGACATCTTTAAATATGATAATTCTCATTTTGTGACACCTTTAAATATGATCATTATCATTTTGTGGACAGCTGTAGCTATATGACAGAAAAAACAGCATACATTAGCTAAAGTAATAGTTACCATATTGTTGTAGCAAATTTAACTATGCAAAAAATGGTTTATATTTCATTCAACGTATCTAACCTCTCTAAAAATAGGAGGCTTGAAGAATAAAAATTACTAGTTTTTTTTAGAAAATTGTTACCATGAATAACTACTTACTTTTGACAATAAAATACTTAAACAAATTTTTGCCGTTAGATGTTGAAAACAAATCTGGACCCTAAAAACCCCATAGTTTTGATCAGGCAGCCAAAAAACAACTTTTACCAGAAAGAGGATTTTCTATTTGAGAAAATATTGAATGAGCTCATGGTAGCGTAAAATATTGGCCAAAATTTGCAGATTTATTGAAATATTGCAGATTTCAAGCAGAATTGCTTATCTGGCTGTCAATTTCTGACTTATTTTGCTCCAAGTGACTGCTCAATCAATCAATAAGGTTATTTAAAAAATTGTATCAAATACAAACACATTTCTTTCATAGCTGAGCATCATTCTGATAACAAATATGTTTTCTAGCATGACCTATCAACAGCAGTTTACATAAATAGTATGGTTTTGTATCTTGATTAGAAACATTTTGTCGCAATAGCCAATAACATAATAACAATAATAAAATTTAAATAAAGATAAACAAGAAGTCACCAAAAAAAGTTTTTTTTGGTTCTATAAAACCCTGTAAATGAAGACATTACTCTACTGAAATGTAAAAGAGGAAGAAGAAAAAAAAGAAACAGCATGTAATTCAGAGTTTAATATCATTTAGCATAAAAACATTCAAAATGGCGATATTTATAGATTTGTTAGTGCTTTTTTACCCCATTTGTAAAAAATTATTACTTAAAGTGTGATAAAGTGATCTGCAGATTTTAATCAAAAATATAATGTAAATTAGAATACCATGTTTAAATAAAAAGATATACTGCTGATTCAAAGGCTTCTAATACATCACTAGTATAGGCCATTCTTTTCAGAATGGCCTATACTACAATCTGCAGAGGCCATTAATATGCTAGCTTTTGGTATTTTATTTATTTTTTACATGGTTTGCAGCCCTAAATATTTCAATTCATTATGTATAACTTAAAAAAATTTCCCATAACAGCAGTATACACAAAAGACTGGTGAGAAAAAAGATTCATTTTATAAAACCTAGCAACATTTCCATCATTGAATTGGAAAATCAGAAGAAATGACAAAAAAGATTGAGAGAAGTTATATGGGGAGTTTCTTTAAAAACCTACTGAAGTAATAAAATAATAATTTCCATAGGACATCAAGACAAGTTTTTTTGTAATTGATAAATTTTTTGTTAGTACTTGAAAAGACATCAAGTAATATTCATAACCCTAGAGTTAGACTTTTGCAAAATTTTAATTTGCTATCATTTTCTTTACACAGTAAAATGTTATTTTTATTTATTTAAATAAATATAAATGTTTAAATAAAAAATAAAACACTTATTTTTGAAAAAAGTTACAAGTTCAAACAAATTTATAAAATAAAAACAAGATCAAAACATATAATGAAATATCTAGTAATGGTAGTGCATGATTTATACTGGAATAATTTATTTTATATTAAATACTTTATACTAAATAAATTTTAGATTAGCAATAAATACATTAAAGTAGTAGAGAATCAAAACTTAACACACAATATTATTTTCTGTTGTAATTAGATTGAAAAAAAAATGACTAAAAGAAATATGAAAAAGCAACCATATGCGGCTAATTACGCATTTTTAGTAGCCAAGCATACTCGATATCCCCTGCACTATTTTTGGATTTAATGAACCACTATTTTGTTTGTTAATTTCTTCATCAGTGACATGGTTTAAATCTGCATGATCCAAAAATTCAAAATCATCTTTCTGTATGGAAAAACTATTTGTTTCAGGGCTTTTTTCCTCTTCAGGCAACTCTTCAGCCTCATTATCTGTTTCATTAAAATAATCATCAACTAAATCCTGCTGAGAGGACAATGCATTGTCAGAAAAATTTAATCCATGATAAAACTCATCATCACGAGGTTCCAACATACTATCATACTGCGATATTGATGGAAAATCCTGTTGCAAAACTTTGGGATTTATCGGAAGAAATTCGTTATCATCAAAATCTGAAGAATGCTCAGCTAAAAATGTTTCATACAATTTATGTGTAAAAAAAATTAACAAAAAATAAAAAAAGGTGATAAACAATTCAATGCATAGTTATAAGTTTGGTGATTATTTTGAGTTAGGATACGCCATACTAAAAGATTTTTGAAAATGACATTTGGCGAGTGATTTTATTATGAGTTGGAGTAAGTTAAGCAATATTCAACCAAAAAAAAAATTTTAAAAAAATTTTTTTTTTGTAAAAATCAACTTGAAAGATGTAAAAATACGAATAAAACTACATCAAATTGTCTTTCAAATTTTTAACTATCTAACTTAAACAAATGGACTTTAATGGATTCTAAGTCCATTTGTTATTGTAATCTATGAATTGTAGAACACAGTTACTTAGTACTTAGTATTTGCTTTGTGTTAGTAGTGGATTTATTTATGTCCCTGCAATATCAAAAACTTGCAATTTTTGTTACATTTGTGGTTTTTTTAGTATAATTTAGTACAATTTTTGTTACATCTTGTGGTTTTTTTAGTATAATTCTTTTTGTTTTACAGTAAATAATAAATAAAATATTTTGTTATGGAAGTTCAAAATTGGTGAGTTTTTTGACACAAAATTGATAATTTCATTTTCAATATATACCTAGTGGGCCACAAGACACCCGATTACATCCATAGCACATACATTAGATATCTGGACATCTGCTGGGTGTTTTTGGACCACCGGGTAGGAAATATAACAATATTGAGTATTTCTAACAAACACTTTTACAACAGTTTAAATTTTAAATTTTTTTGTAGGAGATGTCATCTACCTGTAAAAGAAATCTGTGTGGTATTGGCAGACTTGGTATTGAAAAAATGATCTTAATCCAATGCTTTGTGTAATCATATCTCAAAAAACACTGTCAGATAAAATTTGAACTGCCAGGAATAAGTTTAGAGACATTTCTAATCAAAAAGAAACAAAAGAAATTATTCTCAAATTGTGGGAAGGTAAGCTGAACAAATTGTTGGATATAACAAAATGTAGGTGTAACATATTACTTTGTACAGATGAAACTTCTCCATTAAAAGAGGTTAAAAAGTGTTCTGCAGGAGTTCACATTTTATGCATTTGTTCTAAAGATATTAAGCTGCAACAACTTGATTTATTATGGCTCAGATCTCAAAGAGATAAGGTAGAAACAGAAAGACAGGTTAAGCCAGGGAAAAGAAAAATAACAGCTCATATTAAAACTAGAGCATCCCGCCATCGGAAATTGCGTAAATGCGTAAATTCCGATGGGAGAAATAGTTTATAAAGGTGACTCCGATGTGATTTAATCTTTTTATGTTCCAATATTTTCCAATGGTTTGTGGTGGCTTGCAAAATTTTGCTGTAATTTTGCGAAAACTTCGTAATTATAGATAAATACATCGGAAATACCACAATATTATGAGTTTACACTTTAAATACGATTTATTGTGAAATTACGCAAAATTATCGTACGATAATGTGTAAATCTCGAAATATATCGGAGAGTGCGTGAAATTCTCCTCATCGGCCTCGGACTACATCGCACCTCCAATGTGATACCATTCCTCACAATCACATCACATCGGAGTCACCTTTATAAACTATTTCTCACATTGGAATTTACGCATTTACGCAATTTCCGATGGCAGGATGCTCTAACTAAAACACAGGTTCTAACAGAAAACGTTGAAGATGAAGTTCATGAATCAGTGGGACATGACTTTAATCAAGAAACTTCACCTGAAAATATTAAGGATGCAAATAAAATATCTTCTGAAGACAGCTCCAATAATATCAAACAAAAAAATTCCCCATTTGTTACCATTAACAGAATTACATGAAGATCCCCAATACAGCACTAGCATCTCTTCAATTTGACATATCACCTGCTGCTACATCTGCAATTGTATCTGCATTTCTTCAAGGTTGATCAAATCGAATTACTTAACTCCAAAAATGGCTAATTTAGCATGTGATCCTTAAATAATTTTGAGAGCCAGACGAGAGGTTATGAATAAAACTAGAGTTTCATCAGAAAAACTAATTATTGAAGTACCTATCAAAGGCATATTTTTAGATGGAACAAAAGATGCAACTCTAATTTTAATTGAAAATTCAATTACTAAAATATTTTGTTGAAGAATAGAAAACTAAGAAAACATAAGTGTTACTACTGAACCAGATGGAGCCTATTTGACCCATTACATACCTTTAAAGGCTCCTAACCCACCGGCTAAAGAAGCTTGCAACCTAGCTTTGTAACTGGATGGTTCCTAGAGGAATCTCACTAATAACTGATCAAACTATAATTTTGATTGGATCAGAGTCCACAAATTCAATGACTGGGTCTAATAATAGCAGATTGTTAACTCATCTGGAGAAACTTATTGGAAGAAAATGTTTTTGATCAATTAACATGTTGCATACAAATGAGCAATCTTTAAGACACCTGATTGCAAATCTTAATTGGGCTTATAAACTCCAAGGATGGAATTAAAGGGTCTATAGGTAAACTGTTATCAAAAGTAAATCAATTAAAACGACTAGAAAAGTTTGAACTGATTAGACAGATTGAACCTCTAATTAAAATTCTGTATGACATTTTAAAGTCAATGTCCACTGACACTTTACTAAGCTATAAGTTAGTTTCTTGTCTTGAATCAGGTATCTTGAATCCTTCACTTGTTAACAAAAAATATGGAAATCTTTGCCATAGCAGGTGGCTCACATCTGGTCAGGCAATCCTTTGGCTTTACATTAGTGAACATGGCTTGGAAGGTGATATTTTAAAAAATCTAAAAGTTTTTTCTCAGTTTGTGGCTCAAGTATACTTTCATATGTGGTTTAGAATCAAGGCGAAACACTCTATTGTCAATGGGCCCCGTTATCTAATTAAACTTCTTTATTTATTAAGGGGTCAAACAGTAGAAGTTAAGGATAAGAATTATACAAAGTCTATTCAAAATGGGACATTTCATGGTTATTCTGAGTCTCTTCTTATTTCTCTTCTTGCAAGCTCATTAAATGAAAATAGAACTTTTGCAGTTAACATGATTCTGAAAGTTAGAGGAGATTCAGAGCAAGGTGATGCAAGTGTGAGAAACTGAAAAAAACTTTGACGCTGTGACTTTCTTTGAACTCATTAACTGGAGTAATGAACAAACCTTGGAGCCAAATTTCACATGCAATATGACAAAAAAAGATTTACAAAAAGTAATAGATTCTCCTATGGAAGTACCTTACTATCCTCTCCACACCCAGTCAAGTGAATGAGTTGTAATGCAAGTGACTGAAGTAGCAGCAGCTGTTTATGGTTTTCAGAGATGCGATGGTTTTATCAGAGTAAGAATAGAGCACAGGGATGTCGTTCCAAATCTGAAATCCAAGAAAGATTTAATTATTATTAAATGAAACTTGTTGATAAATATATATCGAGTATAAGATAGTAAAACTATATATTATATTGGCTCATCAACCTCACATATGAGGACAAACAAGCTAATACGCATGAGCAAACTTTTTAGGTGTTTTTGTTTCCAGACTTTAATTGGTGCTTTTTTTTTGCAAAACATTCTCATTTGACATAAGCATGAACATCATAAGTTTGGAGTTGCAATGCAAAAAAGCAAGTTGCAAAAATTAAAGTTTTGAATTAGATTTGTCCGTGGACATGTAGTTGCCCATGAAAAAATCTAATTCAAAACTTTAATTTTTACCTAACTTGCTTGGTTTTTTAGTACTGTAAAAAGTATTTTTTCAAATAGTCAATAATGCATATATTTATTTAAAAAAGTTATTGTCTGGTAAAATGTTTTAACAACCACGTATTATAAAAATTTAACATAATTTTATCCATTGGTTTCATTTTAATGGTTAATTGGTTTCATTTTAATTTCATTTTTAATAACTTAAATATTGCAATTCTCATGATCATTTTTATTCAAAAAAAAAAAAAAAAAAAGTTTTATTTCAATGTTGTTTAGAAATACCTACCACATAATAAAATCACTTCCTAAATTTTTTTTTTTGAAAATTTAAATTTTTTTAAAAGTATGACATACCCGACTTTATATGAAAGCAGAAAATGTTTTTGAGATAAAGAAAAACATCTTCTTTAAATGTATTTATATTTTTAACTTATCAAGTTTCATGTTATAACAAAAATAATAAAAACAAGTCTTCATTAAACATGAAAAATTGAGGATACCTTATTTAGAATATCCAATTTAAATTGATCAAATATTAGTTGATGAATAAAACTTTACCTTCATCCAAATGATGCAGTTGATGTTGCAGTTCAAACTCATCATATGAAGAATCTCTTGATAGATCATGTTTACTGATGTGTGCTTTATCAACAGCATCTTCAGACAGCTCATTATCATTATTAGGCGTAAAAGTTTCATAATCATCATCATCACAGAAAGATTGTCTTTTTGAAGATATGTGAGCTATATAAGCGCAACATTAAAATGATTTAAATAAAATAAATTTTTATACATTTTATATAGAGTTAGAAAATAAGTCTGTATCTGCAAATAAGTTATTTTATACTTTTTTAACGTATAAAGTTATTCCAATCTCTATTTGTTTTAATGTTATTTAAAGTTTTAGTGCATATTTTAGTAATTATAAATATGTATATTTAAGTAATAGTTACTTAAACATGCATATTTATAGCGATAACACTAGTAACTGAAGCAAATACTTGAACTTCTTAGTGCAACACTTAGTCACTTAAAAATCATTTGAACTAGTTTCAAATAAAATACTGACATTTTTTCTAAACTTTAACAAAACTAACATATTTAGTAGATCATGTAGAAAGAAAGTAAGTTGAATAATAAGGAAAGTTGATTGGATAATAAAAACACATGTTTTTCTTCCTTCTTCAAATTAAAAACCGAGACCAAGCTACTTGTAAAAAATAGAAGAACACAAAAAAGATTAAATTTTGCAGATTCTGTCATAAAAGCTTTCAAGCTTAAATAATAATAAGATACCATTCTGCATAAGACCTACACCATGTTACAATGCTGTAAATAAATTTTTGTAGTGGGCAGAATTATTTTACATTAAGTAGGCAGTCAAATTAGAAGCCTATTAAAGAAATTAGGAATACTATGAAAAGTATTAAATACTACAAATAAAGTTATATCACCAATCGACTGTGCCACCATTACCCCCATACCACACCAATATTCATCAGATGGCCATGCGCTAGGTCACAACCATATGTCAATGAGCAAACTACCCACAGGCAACAAGCAAAGTACTCACATCCTCCAGTATGCATTCACGCAAGGGCTCAATCACATTGCCACTTTCAATCAAGGGGGTCATGGTCAAGCTATTTTTAGTGACACAATTGTGCACATTCACCATTACGTCCATCAAAAAATGCATCAAATAACTCGAGCTTGCAGTCTTCAATGCAAATTGGCCAAACCTTTATGTACACCATGTGTAGAAATGAAGAACTGCAATATGGTCAGGTCTTCATGGATATTGGGCTTAATTGGCGTTTCAAAAATGGAGCTGTCTGGCTTAGCCATCAAACCACATACATCAGCCAACTGATGAATATGGGTTGCGCTAACACACACTCCTGAGACCACCATGATGTAGTTGGAGTTAAACAATTTCTTACCCACTGTGCTGTCATCTTCAATTTCATGTACTTGGTGCTCATGAGGGAAACAAATATTGCACACATTTGTTCTTACTTTTAAAACAATGTTGCATAGGCTAAAGTAACTTTTAAGTTAAAGTCAGAACACATTTAATTGAAGCAAAATTAACAAGAAACCCCATGGAGTAATGTAATGAAACAACAATTTAATAATGCAAAAAAAACAAAATATTAAATGCAACCATATTATTATTAAATGCAATTAGACAAATTGATGAGATGCTTGAAAAAAAAACACTATCAGAATAAAGAAGCACATTTTGACACTTTACATCCAACCAAGATATGTAATAAGATATTTTCAATTTTAAAAGTCTTCTTAACACATTTACATAAATCTTTAAGGTTCAACATTCACCTACATGGATTTTGAAAAAAACTTACTTTTTTGATTCTGCTGTTTTTGATTTCGCCTTCGCTTGGTGCGACTGTTTGACAAATGTAAATAAATTGGATGAACAAACTGAGCAATCTTTTTAAGGAAAAAGTCAATCAAACCCAAGTAGTTTATCACTGGATAGAAGTAGGCAATTGTTCCTAAGAACATTAAAACAAAATAATATTTTTTGATGCTTCCAAATTTACCAAAGAAATAATGAGGATACTTTTAAATTTAGGATCTTTGGATCCTAAATATGAAATTATATTTACATTCTGATGCTAAAAGCATGAAATTAAAAATCCATGTTAAATAAAAAAACTTAAGAGATTAGCCTTTATGTATGTACATATGTTTTTATATATAGATTTATAGTAATACAAGCTGAAAAATTAGTAATAAAATATTTCAATGATGAATAATACTAATTTTATTTCATCATCACCCTGATAAATCATCATAAGAATTATAATCATATTAATAAACATTATTGTAAAATCATAAATATTTAATATATACTGCGGAATGAAAAGAAAAAGAAAAAGAAACAACACAAGCTTTATTAATCAATTAAAACATGAAGTACACACCAAATCCAAATAGTATTTCTGCAACAGGAATGTAAACCAAAAATATCAGTAGAGCAGAAATGTAGCAAACAATAAGCAAACTAAACTATAACAGAAAAGTTAAAATAAAATGACAAACTTTGTAAAAGGCAAAAAACAAAATTTTTTTTTTGGATAAATTTTATTATTTTCTTTTTTTTGTACTGCTATCAGCATTTTCTTATAGAAAGAAATTGTAATACCTTAGGTAATTCCTTGTTTTTAATTTGCAACAAATGAAAAAAAAACTTTTCTGCAGAAATCCACCATGTTGCAATAAAACTGCACAAATCATCAAACTCAAACCCAAGTCTATAAAACAGAGAAATCTACAAAAGTTAAAAGTATCACAGTTAAAAAGTTTAATGTTTTAATACAGTGAGAAAAAAATAAAAATAAATATATTACTTTCGTTTTTCTTTAATTGCTACTGCTCCTCCTATAAAAAATAAAAAATTTATATTTGTTATATGGGGCATGCAATTAAGTGTATTGTTGAAAATTTGTTTTATAAACTTTTTTTTATTCTTTTCTTTTCTTTTTTTATCATTATTTAAAAAAAAATCATTCAAATTCAAACAAAGCATTTGTCATTCGATTTCAAGCAATTAGGTGAAATTATAATGATTCCTCAAACAACCCCAACTAATACTACATCTAATACAATCCATAGAAAAAAGCTGGTATCTTTTAAAATTACCTTAAATTGATTTATATTCTTCATAACAAGGTGTATAATTATCTCCATGCCATGTTTTTTGAAAAACTGTTGCTTTACACAATGTAAGATCTTTTTTAAGAATTGTTTAAAATCAATCTTAAAATCTTATAAAACTTATAAAACTATTTTTGATAAACTTTGAAAATTCATACTTCTTTGTAGATTTTCCCAAATGATTTTCCGCACCTCTTCAATCAGACAAGAAGATGATATTATGATTAGGAGCAGAGATGTTTTTTGCAGTCTGTAGCTAACTAATTTCCTTAAATAATAAACATTATAAAAGTTAAAACATAGACAGTATAATTAGACAAAAACAATAATTCTAATTTTACATGAAGCAGAAAACTACATGCATGTTTGGATTAGTCAGATTTATGCAGTTAATTACATCTCACAAATCAAAACATGCATGTAAATCTCAGATGTTTGAGCTGAATTAAAGGCTTTTTTAAAAATATTTTTTTAACTTCTTGACCTTTTTTAAATTTCGAAATATTTTTTTAGGAAAATATAATTTCAAAATAAAAATATTAAATGGTTCACTATAAATGAGCAGTCATAGAAACAATTTCAGATTAATATTTGTAAAACTGTTTAGCTACCACCATTTACTGGACATTAATAATTAAAACCATACTTCCATACTCAGTCATAAATTAACAAATATATTCATATGTATAAAATTTTTACCAAAATAGTCCAGTGAACAAGAGATATATTGCAAAAGAAACACATGGAACTTTCCAAAAGAAAATATTCTCAAACTCATGCCAATTGAAACCATAGTTTATTAGCCATTCTTTAACTTCATTTTTTTTTTTGTCAAGTAAATCTTTCTCAGGAGATTTTCTCTTAAATACCTGAAGAACTCGCTTGAACATGTTGATCATGCAATATTCTTACTAAAATGTATAATATTATTACTAAAATTGTGTGTTTGAATATATACAGACATAAATAGATATACAAAAATGTATTTTTGAGCAAACTCCAGCTCCCTTATTTGTAAGATTGACTTCACTTTTTCTCCAGCCCAACAAAGAGGTGTGAAAATTTGTGAAAAAACCCTAAAAAGATTATTAGCCAGTATCAATGTTAAAGTAGAAATTTGATAAGGGTATTAGAAATAAGACATTTCCAGCAACTATAACAAGATAACTATTCTGAATATTGAAAATAATTTTTTTTATATTCTGTTTGACATTTAAAGTATTTTATTTTTGTGTCATTTGCTGCTTGAGGAAGAACCGAAATTCAGTTAAGTTCTACATTTTTCATCAAGTTTGATATGAAAGATTCCTAAAAATGTAATTTTTCTGTCTGCTACATTACAACTGTAGTGCATATTGCAACATGTCATGGCATATTGCAGCATTTAACTTTGCCCACATTTTGAATATTTTGGCATTTATTACTTGTCAGTTGCTTAAAAAAGTTATTTTAAACTTAATGACATTTTGTCAGATTTAATGTCAATTTAATTGAAGTTATAACCATCATAAACTCTCTAACTTACAGTAGGGCAACTAAAAAACCAGAATTGAATGCAGATGTACACAAAAAATCAATTAAATTGTTGCATAAACTTATACTCAAATGTTTGCTTTAACTCTTCTAGCAATAGTTAAATCTTAGGGCAATAACATACCTTAATCAAGCCAAGTTGCATAATCAATAGCCAAAGACCTGGTGTTACATTTAAAGACCAAATAGATGCATTGTTCTGCACGCTGGATTATTTTATTCTTCCAAATGTATGTTTAGACAACAGGGATTCTGAGCTCCTGTTATATTTTTAAAAAAGGTTTTTACTACTTAGAGTACTTGCGATTTAAACTCCTTTTTTCAAGTTTTCATTTTGATACATCTATATATGAATATATATGTGTATGTATGTGTGTATGCATGTGTGTGGGTGGGTGGTCCAAAAAAAATTCACTTTGATAAATTAGGTCCTCACAACTAATTTTGTTCTGCTAGCCCACAATTGGTTCTGCAAAATTTAGAATCTTTTGGCTGATATTTTGGGGTCAAACAAGCTGAACTATTTTTTACACCATTATTTACATGATTGTTATTTAAATTGTCTACAGAAACTTTAATCATGCACCTCAGTAATAAACAGATAATAGATTTTAAAAATTTTTTATTACATTGTCAGCCTGTGAACTTCAGTGTCTGTCACCCAATGACTACTTCACTACTTCAACCACTGTTGTCAGACATCAAAACAACATTAGAACAGGACAGAAAAGTCTTCCTGTGACAACTAGCCTCAGTAGAGATTGTTTCTAGTCTTTACTTTTTGTCATGGAGAAATTGTATTGCAACATCAGAGTTACTGCCCTTTCATCAAAACTATTAACAAATTTCACGGCCAATGCCAATGATTTAAGGTCTTTGAAAGTTGGATTGTTGCTCTTTTATGTAGAATCCTTTCATAAAAGACTTAAAAGTTCTATTTTCCATTGGACCGTAGAACATCAAAGATTTCAATAGCCTTCATTTTAATGCAAAATGTTACTTTCCTTGGACATATAGGGTCTGATATATGTTCCAGAATTGGCCTTTGCTGAAGGTTTTCCACTATCTGTCTGCTTCCACATTCAAACCAATTCTGTCATAAAATAAAGATACATTTTCCAAAAAATAAAAAAAACTAAAAGCATCTGCTGAATGTAGCTAATGTAGCTTTTGAAACTGGTGCATTTGGGTATTTACAAAGTTTCTACAAAGAATAACAGTAGGTCTTTGAGTGATGTTTTCATAGGCAGGAGCTTCATGCCAGAACTTCACATAGTAGAAGTTTAAAAAGAGTACCAGAGCTTTTACACATGTTTTTCTATTGCAATTTAAGTGAACTGCTTGTTGAAAAGAAACTTTTTAATATAGTAGATTGCATTTCACATCTATCTTGTATAATGTAAAAATATGCATGGTTTACAAATGGAAAATTTCATTTTATCTACAATTTCTGCACCCCCAGAAATATGAAGCACAGTTTCAAGAATTTAACCCCTTAGCTGGTCATCCACAATCTCTAAGGGAAAAAGCTACTTGAAAGAATATATTCCATGACATGATATTTCAAGCAGCCCAAGGTAACTCTGACAGTGCAGGTTCCAGTATATACCATACTTGTGTCACAACCTTTCTCTTACCAATTTATTGAACTCCAAGCACCATCTCTTCACCACTACCTTTGAAAAGAATTGCAATTTTGTCTATGAATTTTTGATTGCTAGTAATGCTATTCTAGCGTACAAGTACTACATTGCTTATCAATTTTTGCACATTTACCACCTCTTGGTAACAGTTCTTGTCATTTAATCAAACTTCTTAACAAAGTGATTGTGTAGACACCATGGCCAAGCAAGATTTCAACTGCACTAACAAATTCTGAGACAACTCTATCAGGTATTTTCATTCTATCCAGCACTTCAGAATCGACAAAGAGGTTGACCTTTTTGTCATTTTAAATAAGATTTTAAACCAGGTTGAGGAGGTTTGGAAGGTTCAGGAGTACAATGTTGGAAATCATCATCAAAACATGCAGATTTAGAGCCGGAAGAAAATGAGATGTTCTGATGGTATACCAAACTGCCATTTATTGAGGCTAGTCCACTAGATTGATAGATATCTCAGAATCTAAGGAGGATGAGATGATTGCATGAGATTGCTTGGTGGCCAAAAGTGAACCATATGATGATACAAAGTAAGCCAGTTGCTGACAATTTTCAGAAACTAAATTAATCAACAGGGTTTGAAACCACTTCTCTTTGCACACTTCCTCTTTTCCTTCTTATCCAGTAAAACACTGATGTATACCATACTGCATGATAAAACATTGTTTTTCTGAATGATGAGAAACTGGTCTATCTTCAAAATTAAAAAGGAAAAGGTTCATCTACAATTATAAATTTCAATCATTTTATCAACCCACTGTTAGCACACTAAACTCTGTGTAAATAAGTATCAATTAAGTGTCTAATAAAATATTTCATTTATACTTTTACTTAATAATCTCTTGTTTAGTATTTACTTCTGGAGTATGCTTCTGTTTTTTTTTTCAAAATGGCCTCAAATATAAAATTCCAGTTAATCTACAGCAAATAATTAAGTTGACTGAAGAAGATAAACTAAATATTATGACTAGCTGACAACATACCATAACTCAACCAGTGCAGTGTGCACAACCTACTTTCAACTGTGTTTATGTTGAGTGGTGCTATTGGGAAAATACTGGAGCTTAAATGACATTGAATAACCCCTAAATATGCTCTAAAGATGAACCAACTTAAAAAATGAGACCACATTTTTTCTATTACTTTTTGCTTGGTACTCATTGGAATGATTATCTTGTTCCATGTATTCTCAATTTACACATAAAGTTTTTTTGCTTGATGGGTAATTTTCTTTAAGCTGTTAACTACATAGTCTCAAAGATGGTTAATCAGTTTAAGATCTAGACAATCTTTGAACTGATTTTGTAGTGATTTACTATTTGTAGGAGCTTTATAATTTCCTAAAAGGTATTATTGGCTGTTTTTTGACTGGACTCTTTGAGATTAACATTAATTATTGGTTGGTTACAAGAAGCAGCATGCCCCTGTAATATTTTGCAAAACTTTGGCAGTGTTTAACTTCTGAAGTATCTAAATTCAAACTTTAAATTTTTTAAAAAAGTTACACTGTAGTCTAAATGATCAACTAAAGGAGACTGTAAATGCCTCTTATAAGTGTGATAGCAATAAACTAATCAAATTAATTAACATCAGATATATTCTTCAATATTATGTAGGCTCCTACTCCAGTTCTGATTTTAGCTGGAATTAGGAATGGAGATGATAATTATGATGATGATGATGATGATGATGATGATGATGATGATGATGATGATGATGATGATGATGATGATGATGATGATGATGATGATGATGATGATGATGATGATGATGATGATGATGATGATGATGATGATGATGATGATGATGATGATGATGGTATACTACATATATATATATATATATATATATATATATATATATATATATATATATATATATATATATATATAAAGACACACACACTTCGTGTATTTATATGGAGGTAATAAACGAAAAAGGAAAAAGAACTTGATTACCTTTCGTTTTGCATCAAGTAGTTTAGATGACATCTTCAATTATTTCATAATAATAATGACGTAATGACGTAACCTAAGTAATGTTCCTCCCCGATCCATTCCCTGAAACAATCTGGTCGGTTTTTTCTCACAATCTGCTAAGATCCGAATAAAGAATAATTTTTTTTAGTAGCAGCCAGTAGAAGAGTTAGTTGGTCAATAAAGTTATTACTCCCTGGCTCATAAAAATTAAAAAAAAGTTCTAAGCGAAAATAAACAAAAAAGTTTAATTAACGGTATTTTGTATTGCATTTTATTTAGATTTTCTCAGAAGGTCACAAAATTTGCTGCGATTAAAACTATTGGACCTATAATATCCAATCACTCCCCCCTACCCAAAACTATTATTTTTAAAAACGTTTGTTATGTGAAATTAAAAACAAACTAAATTTCTTTGTTAAACAAAATTCATATTTTAGATATAAAAAGTGAAACTAAAGATGAAGATTTTAATACAAGAACGTTTTATGTAAGAAGTCCATTTTCATAAAGTTGAATACTTGAACATATCTGAATATTTAGGGACTGGGTATTTTTAATATAATTGCTTTAAATTTTAATTAATGAGTAATTGATTGCTTGGTGATTCGTCTATTAAATGAAACAGCCAAATGATATAAATAAGTAATAAATCAGCGGAGATCACAAAAAATTCTTTAAAGTATTTTTATAATATGCTTAATCTATTTATCAAACAATCAAATGTCAGATGATGACAATACTAATCTTCTATTGATAACAAACTCTCTCAAAATCTAAGTGTCTTACTCATCTAAAAAGATTTAATAGTAATCTTCTTGAAAGTTTGTACAATAAGTTATCATGTGGTTAATTATATTTTACTATACCGTAATATCGCCTAACTTTGGCCAATTTTCAACTTTGAGACTTCATAAATTTTGATCCGAGCGTTTTTTGTGAAATACTTTAAAGCTTAAAATATGTGAGACGGTGTAGTCTACGAGTCCCATAGAACCCAAGTTTTTTTTATTATAAAGATGGCGGCCATTTTTATGAACGGTGATCCATAACTTTGGCCGGAAAAAAAGAAAAACATAAAAAATGTACAACTTTTCAGAGAAGTTATTTGATATTCAAATGAGTTTACAATATAAATAACTTGACATTTCTGAAAAAAATTATTCAATTGAAGTAGAAGTTTCGTTGTCTATGGAAAGTTCAAGAGTATTTTGGAATTGGCAGGGAGCTGATCTTGCAAATAACATTTTCTAATTTGATCCAACAAACCATCGTCTTTTGTTGGCCACTAAAAACCTTTCGAAAGCCCACTTAGGTGCATGAAATTAACTTTTGCATCATTTTCTTAGCTGCATATATCCACCATTTGTTTTCATATATGACAGCCAGGAAATTTATCAATGTCTCTGATCAAACAAACTTTACTTTCTTCTTGTTCGCGGTTTTCTTGTTCTTGTAATGATTCATCCTTATTTGATTATACAACTTGTACTAGAAACTTTTTGGCAGGTGGTTTTTCCGAAACATACGGCTGATTGCCTTTTACTTCTGAATCACTTGCTGCAGCAGTGATAACTTTTCCAGCTACAACTTTCAACTTTTTGTTTGACGCCTGATTTGATTTCTTTTCAAAACACATTATTTGCAAAACGGATATAAGAGATTGTGACAATAAATCTGAGCTTCTCGAATATCTTAGCGAATATCTTAGCGAATATCTTAGCGAAACTCTAGTTCTGAAAAAGAAAACTGTCTTCAACCTTCATCTCTAATTTCATCAAAATATCTAATATAATCACGTTTTTTAAACCACAATCCAACTGTACTTCATATTTCGGGGGTTGCAGAGATTGTAAATAAAATAAAATTTTCCATTTGTAAACCATATACATTTATACACTTACCAAATATAAGACCTTAACACGCAGAAGATTCCACTCGGTGGTACGTCAAAACAACCATCTAAAATAGCGCATAAAAACCTAAACAAGACACAAAATGCCCATAGTAACCTACTGATTAGGGAAAATTATTTTTTTTAAAAAAGTTGTGTTATCATATATTTAGATCATAGTTTATAAATAGATTTTATATTTCATCAAAATCTATTTTGGTGATCACAGTAATGTAACCAACTAAAGTTTAGAACCTCCTCATTTTTAACACAGCTTTAGAAAAAGCGCAAAAAAATAAAAGTTGCGATTTTTTACTCGTTTTCAACGGCTCCTATCTCATGTTAACCTACTGGGAAAAAGGAGCTGTGTGAATGTGTAAAAATGAAATAAATTAGTAAAAGTTCGAATAACATCTATAATTAACTTAAAACAAAAAATACCATTTGAATAAGAAATATCTGCTAAACTTGTAACAATCTTGTAAATTCGAAGCAAATCAGATGCATAACTTGCAAAAAAGGTATGCATCTGATTTGCATCGAGTTGCACGAGGGGTATTTTAAATACTAGTTTTGATGTTTATTATTGTTACACCAATTTTGATTTAAAGTTTTTTTTACTGATTTAATTTTATATTTTAGTATGACACCCTGACGCAAGATTTGTTTAAAAACAATTTTTTCTTTAAATAAAATAAAAATAAGTCAAAATCTTTTTTAGGTTTTTTTTTTCTATTTTTACAACAGTTTTAAACAAAAAAAAAAAATCTCGATGCGGTTTTTTTTTGTTTGAAAGCACTCTAAGTAAGGATTCATCACCCGCCCCACTATTTTTTAAAATATGTGTACAATCTCGATCCAATTACACTTCTTTTCAAATCCCTAAAAGCAGAAAAACTACATAGTTTAATGGGGATCTAAGTTCATTTATGTGTCCCACCCAGTCGGTGAAGTTTAGTAACACTCAAGAATCATTGAAAATACAATTTTATATTAACAAAAAATCATTGCAAAAAATTCCTCAAATAAAAATATAAGCTAGAGCTCAATTAAAGTATATGTTGTTTACTAAAGGAACATTTCTAATAAGTATAATAAGTTGATAATGATTAAGAAAAACTTTAAATTATTCCATAGTTATCCACGACACAATTGCATATTATCCACCTTTAGCTATGGCCCAAATATCAGCACTAATAACATAGTCAACAGAATGTACAGCATCAGATTCGTTTTGAAACATGCTCTGAAAAAGAAAGTGAGGAGGGACAGCAAAAGAATTTATAAACATGCTTTATTTTTTACTCGACTCAAGCATACTACTTACAACTTATTACTTACTCAACAATAAAAGTAAGAGACAGCCAAAACACATGGTTGATAGAAATGTACAAATGCGTGAAAAATAGTTAATAAGGTTCGTGAAAATTTTGTAACTATTTCATGATTTTTACAAATAACTCGATACCAGAATTAAACGTTAATCAAAACCTCAGACCTAAGAAACTTTATTTTTCAAAAGTCATAAAGTTGACATTTCTCAAACTTTCGAAAAGATTCTTTAATCCAAGATCGTTTACTTTTGTCAAGAGTCACTTTTTGTGAATTACTATGCTGATAACTTTAATCGCTAGAATATTTGCCCGGTCATAGATTTCATGGATCACGAAAAAACCATTGTGGCTTATAAAACACACTCTCGTTTAGAGTTTTGATTTTTCACTTTTTCCCTTGAAAAAATTTTAAAACTCTGTAAATTGTATTTCTACATAAAGAACTTTTTTAATCTCTCAGGACTGAATTTTGATTTTAAAAACTTGATTTATGTTTGGTTATATTTAAGTGAACAGTGAATTAAAAAACTCTTGAGTTATGTTTGGTTATATTTAAGTGAACATTAAATTAAATATTCAAAAAAAAACTCTTGCATTCAAAATTTCCCTTTTTAAATCAGATCAGATTCTTTAACTTTTCTTCTTAAAACAATTTTTTAAAATGATCTTTATCACTGGAGTAAAACAAAAAAAATATTAAAATAGTCCTTTTTCTCAAGCGATTGCAAAACATTGTTTTTTAAAAATTGTAAGATATACTGTTGAATCGCTGTATTCAAATAAAACACAGCGTAAAAATATGAACGATAACGATATGAAAATTATTTACTCAAACTAATCAAAATGATGTAAAATGATAAAAACACAGCGTAGATATGAAAATTATTTACTCAAACTAATCGAAATGATGTAAAATGATAAAAATGATGATTTTAAATTTAGAAAAAAGTTCCACTTCAGTTGGTGTTGTAATTTGGACATGTGCTAAACTCATCTGCTAAAGTGGTTTAATTGCCTCCAAACATTTGGTCGAAGTCAATTGTTTTTTCTAATTTTGATTTATGTGAAATAACAAAGAAATTGTATTGAAAAATTCTAAAAAGTACGAGAAATTAATACAATTGCCACAGAATACGTTATTTGCCGATAATATGCTGTACTTATAAAATGATGAGCCACCTTACAAAAGTTTTGCCGTCATACCTTTTTTATTTTTTTTTTCACTGCCTTTTTAGTAGTAGTTATAAAAACATCAAAAAGCACTCGTCTGCTCGGAACGACTACTGGATGTAAAATATCAGCACAATAAAAGACATTGACCACAGTGATATGGTGTGTCAGGTGTCGTTTTATGAGAGAATTAACTAGTTCGCCACCAAACCTAACATTCCCTTACATAAATACTTGCTTTTATGTTTTACTTAACAAAAACGATTTCTTAAAATTCTGTGAAACCATTATTTTTACTATAGTATTTTCATCTTTAAGGATTTTTTTATTTTAAACTGTGACAAATTATTATAGAAGAGAAGAGAGACCTAATGGTCTAATTGTTGCTTTTCTTTCAGCAGTTATTTGAACATCAAATAACTGCTGAAAGAAAAGGAACAATTCAAGATTTGATAAACTTGATCTCCACTAATAACTTATTAATTGGTTTATTTGTAATTTTCATAACTATATAATTAGCTATTGTGTAATTGTCATAAGTTTGTCTCACAAGCGTTTGCCAATGATGGTAATAAACGTTTGTATCCTTTTGCGCATCACTTTCTCAGCCATTTTAAAGCAAATGAGTTTGGAATTTTAAACATACTTTTAAATCTCAAAATAGGATAAGATTCAAAAGCATATTTAACTTTTTAGCATTTGTATTTGAAAAGGTTACCTTTGTTTGGATATACCATACCGTTAATTGACAATTCATGTTTAGCACACACTTGTCCAAAATTGGAAATAACTACTCCGAAGCTTCCCGAAAAAACCCTTTGGAGCGGAGTATCTACATATGTTCCTGATTAGAAAAATGAAAAAAATGAAATCCTTCATGACCGTCCGAGCGAGAAATTTCAGTTTAAAAAATAAGATTTTTGCCAAAAAAAATTTTAATTTTTTTTTTCAAAATTTGATGAAAAAATCAGTTCTTAAGTATTAGTGGCACATCCCTAATAAAATATTGAACCAAATTTCGGGAAAAGGCATTTTAATGACATATTCATGTTTTCATTCGTGGAATGCACAACTCAAAAATGCCAAACTCAGCAAAAAATCATGAAGACTGTCGGAAGTCAGTTTGTCTCCTCTGTATGAAAAAATGTTCTAGGGAGCTAACAAGTTTTCTTAAAGACCAAGTCAAGAGTCTGATTTCTCAGGATGTTGACTTTTGTGACACACGAGTCCCACTTGGAATGTGTGATTCTTGCAGACTGCTTCTGAGGAGAAAGAAAAATGGTGAGAATGTCTCTGTCCCTCCCATTTTTGATTTCTCATCTGTCATCCCTAGGCCTGAGACAAGAGGACAGCAGTGTGATTGCATCATTTGCAAAATTGGACACCTGAAAGCATTGCAAAAGCACCCATTTGAAATGCCACAACAGCCTTTACCATCCCAAGACCAAAGAAGATGTTCTGATTGCCTCTCCTTAATTGGAAGAGGAGTACCTCATCAATGCAATCAGTTCACATTCAGGCATAACATAAAGATGTTGGCATCAAAAGATTCCAAAGTCAGTGAACAGATTGCTTCAGCAGTCATTTCATCTAAAGAGGCTTCTCCTCATGGAACCCTAAGAATAGCACAAAGTGGTGGTGGGCGACCTTTGCCAATTACTCCAGGTAACAGTAACTTGCAAATCTTTTATCTGATAGTAATTAAAACTTTGTCATTGTCTTTGTCTTTTACAAAAGAAAAAACCTTTAACAAATAAAATTTGCAGTTCAAATCTAAACTTTACTTTCCATAAAGAAAACTTGGTTGTTTATGTGAAAAATTTGCTCCTACTCATAGCAATGTTTTTAATACAGGTGCAGCAAGCGCAAAAAGACTCTTTGGTGATGAAGTAGTTCTAAAAGCCCAAGACCTTGCAAACATTCAGACAAACACAGGGCTGTCTAATGCAAGCGTCAAAAAATTGGCCTCAACATTGAACCATGTTGCACAAGCCAGAGTTGTTGAACCTCAATTCCGGGCAAAATTCCATCAAATAGGTACACAACTATCTGAACATTTCACTCACACAAACATAACTGTGACATATGAAAAGTCTCAGACAAAGAAACAAATTGTGGTTCACTGCAAGAATCTCTCTGAACTTCTCAATGATGTCTTGCTCAAAAGACAAGTGTATAAAGAGCACATAGTCAAGCTTGGAATTGACGGTGGTGGTGGTTTCCTCAAGGTTAGCCTTGGGATTCAAGAAGATGAATTGATTTCTCAAGTTCAAGCTCCACCAGACAAGAAGACACTTACATCTTTTGCAGCAAAAGACAGTGGTGTGAAATCTCAACTTCTTGTTGCTGTAGCAGAGGATGTACCAGAAAACTATGAGAATTTGAGAACAATACTATCTCGCATCTTCTCTGAGCGAGTTGACTTTCTTCTTTCAAGTGACCTGAAGGTGGCAAACCTTGTGTGTGGGCTTCAGTCACATGCCAGCTCACACCCTTGCACATGGTGTGACATTGACCACAATAGGTTATCACAGAATGGTAACTTTCGAACCTTTGGATCCATCAGAAGATCTTATGCCTCATTTAAAGCAGCTGGTTTAGACATGAAAAAGGCTAAACAATTTCAGAATGTGGTACATGAGCCCCTCTTGGATTTTTCTGACAATGCACTTGTTCTTGACATCATACCACCAATGGAGCTACATCTCCTTCTCGGTGTAGTGAACCATCTGTTCAAGGCACTAAAGGACTCCTGGCCTGAGGCTGAAGAATGGCCTAAAGCTCTTCATATCAAAGAACAGCCTTTTCACGGAGGGCAGTTTGCTGGGAATGAATGCCGCAAACTCCTCAAAAATGTTGACCTTCTTCAAAGACAAGCAGAGAATTGTTCAGCTTTTCATGTTTTTCCATTCATCGACACTTTGAGAAAGTTTGATGCAGTTGTGAATGCCTGCTTTGGAAATCATCTGGATTCAAACTACTCAAAGAAAATTGACCAATTTCAACTGGCTTTCCTCTCCTTGCCAAAAGTAAGTGTGAGTCCAAAAGTCCACACTGTCTTCTTTCATGTCAAGGATTTCATTGATCGTCACAAAAAGTCTCTTGGACCATTCAGCGAACAGACAACAGAAGCCCTTCATCACAGTTTCCGAACCCACTGGGAGAGATACAAAAGGCCTCTGGGTCATCCAGACTATCCAGAAAAGTTGCTGAGTTGCATAGTAGATTTCAACAGCAAGCGTCTTTAATGCAAAGTTATCAAGAAAACATCGTCTCTTTGTTTCAGTTTATTTATGTTTTAGTTTTTCAAAAAAGCTTGACTAACTAACATTAAAGCTGCCCCCAACTCAATTTTTTAAAGAGTACATTGTTTTCTCACATTGTTTTCTCACATTATTTCTTTGTTATGTGTTCATAGAATAAAAAGAATAAAAGCAATCTACAGTGGACAATTGTTAAATCATTTTAAAAAAAATCAAAATTAAACTTGCTAAACAATCATTTTACTTTTGATTTTGAAGTTTTTTAAACATTTTAGTGACTTACCCATGCATCAGGGATCTGTTATGTAGTGTAGATCAATGTTTAGTGAATAAAAAATGTGTTTTCTTTTGATTGCAAAAAAATATTTTTTGTCGCAATTTCTTACATTTTAAAACTAAAATTTCTCGCTCGGACGGTCATGAAGGATTTCATTTTTTTCATTTTTCTAATCAGGAACATATGTAGATACTTCGCTCCAAAGGGTTTTTTCGGGAAGCTTCGGAGTAATTATTTCCCATTTTGGACAAGTGTGAGCATGATGGAACTCTTTCAAGAAAATGTTTTCAAACTGGAAAACGATCCAAAGTATATATCAAGGTTGTATCTAAAATCAAAATAATTATTTAAGCTTAACACTGAGATGGTATCCATCAGTGTTAAGCTTAACACTGAGATGGTATCCATCAGTGTTAAGCTTAAATCCAGAATCAAACACAGGAAGGATCTTTTTGTCATCTGATGCAACATGTCCAAATACTATCAGCTGATTTGTATGTTTTGAATGTCTAACACTTATGATATGTTCTGAGACCTAACAGTTTTGGTTGAGATGTAACGGTCATTTCTTCAATTAAAAGTCTTGTCAATTGTAAAGTATTTCTTATCAAAAAAAAGAATGACTGACCTGGATTTTTTAAGAAAACTCAGGCTTTTCTCTCATCTATCTTGACTGAGGATCTTCAACCTCTCTGTCAAGAGTTGATTTCTTGTTCTGGCTCTTGACTTAGCCTTCAGGTCAATTTTGACAACATTTCTGAAAGTGTTGCCTTGTAAACTTTGAAGTCCTTGGCTATCTTTCTCATTGACCTCACTGGATTGAAAGCTATTGTCATTGCGCATTTTCTTCAGTTTATGTCAATTGGTTGAAGAGTAAACAACAATACTTTTTACTTAACTGAAACTGTCGAATTTTGTGCTTGATAAAGTGTTTTTACGGGGAATTCTTTTTCAGTACTTTAACATAAGGAAAAGTGCTATTGAAAGTCATTGTATTTTGATGGAAATTTATGGCTACCATGCTCTAGCTGAGCGAATGTTTTAGAAGTAGTTTGTACGGTTTATAAGAGGGGAATTCAGCTTGGAAGACCAACGGCGACCTGAACAGCCAAAAAAATTTGAAGATGAAGAATTGGAAGTATTGCTCAATCAGGATTCGTATCACACGCTGGAGGAGCTTACAGAATCATTAGGAGTTGAACAAGTAATGGTTTCCAATTACCTCAAAGGCATTGGAATGATTCAAAAGATGTCACATTGGGTTCCACGTGAATTGAAAAAAAAAGACGACTAAAGAAGAAAAACCGTTTGCTTATAGATGCTTGAAAAACAGAAAGGAAAAAAATTCATACATCAAATTGTTTCTGGTGATGAGAAGTGGATTCATTAGAAATCCTAAACGAAAAATGACCTGGATAAGCTTTTTTTTAACATGATAACGCTCGACTACATGTTGCAAAACCAGTCAAAAAATATTTTGGAAATTTTGGATGGAAAGTGTTACCCAACCCGATGGATTCACCAGACATTTTCTGGTGAATACACCGGGTTGGGTAACACTTGTAACCCGGTGTATTCACAAGACAGCTTCTTCTGACTACTACTTGCATAAATAACGATTTGATTAGACAGTGGTTCAGTTCTTTATAAAATATGAAAAAAATGGGTCTCTGATTGCTTCAAAAGATGAGGAATCCATAAATTGCCTTAAAGATGGGAAAAGTTAGTGGCCATATGGTGAATATTTTCATCAAGGTATTTATTCATTTTGTTTTTGAAAGAAAGCTTCAATTTTTTATTAAAAACTTCACGAACCAATTTCTAGACCATATAAAATCATCGTGTTATAACTTAATTATACCTATGATAACTTAATTATACCTATGATAACTTAATTATACCTATGATAACTTAATTATACCTATGATAACTTAATTATACCTATGATAAGTAAAAAAAATCGCAATAAAATTTAGTGACAGAGACTTAAATTGAAAAAACATTTTTGAAAACTTTTAAAAAATTTTAATTGTTATAAAATAAAAAATTCCACAACATTTGTTAAACGCTTTACAATTTCGGTTTGTATGCTGCGCAGCCCTGGTTTCCCCATCCTCGCTGATAAAGGTCTTCGCACCAAGCTTTGTTTTCAGCATTTTGAACACTAAAATGAGGCATAATGATAGGATCATAAGCAGGTATATATCCTTGATACTTTTGCATTGCACATTCGCAAGGTTTGGATGGATCCCATGATGTTTTCCAGTTCGCATCCCAAGAGTTAGCAACAAATCTATCGTCTTTAAAAGCAAATTTACGCGAGCCGCCGTTAAAATGTTTACATGACAGAGTTTTCGGATTTCCGCTGTTGAAAGGAACTTTGAAGTAGTTTGTAAACCATCGAAACGCTTTAATTCGTCGGCTTTCACCAGCACCACCTGGCTCTGATGGATCTTCGCCACCGCATTCATTGTTAATAACAAGAGAAGTTGGACCAAAAACTCCACCTGATTCATAAAGATAAAATAGTTTGGTTCTTTTTTATTCAAAAATATTTCTTATGTTTTGAGCTTACTAAGTAAAGTTTAATAAAAAGAACCTAAAAATCTTTTTGTGTCACTTTTATTGCTTTGGATTGATTTTCCTATAAGCATCCCCCTCTAAAAAACGTTTTCCACTTTTACAAATTACAATTTTAAGTACCTTTAGTTAAATAAGTGCATTCTAAGTACCTCCCTTTTGTTAACTTTTTATTAACTAACGTCATTTTTTAATTAACTAACATTATGATTAACATGATAAACACTTTATTTTTTTCAGCACTTTATCAAACGTGGTCGACAGTTTTGTGCCGACGTTTTATTTAGTATCTCTCCGGTCCGTTTTAAAAGTCCTAATCCACCTGCAAAAATTTAATACGGACTTCTTATATCAACAAGAGGTTTTATCATAAGTTGTTGGAAGTTTTATGTTTAATAAAAAAATATTTTTACCTCTATAGTCATCATCTGCTGATACCCAATTTCCTATTACAATATCATGCATAGAAGGCTTAGGACTTTGAGGAGTCATATAAAACCACAGTGAAGCCATGATGCTAAGAGGTGGATCAGTCTTAGTCATCAAAAGATTCGGGTTAGCTAGGACATCAATTGGTTTTCCCTGATGTGTTATTCCTTGCTGTTTCAACCAGCGATTGAACAATCCGTAATTGTAGTTGTATGAGATTTGAATTGCACCGCGACCATAATAACAACCCTATTCAAAGAAAAAAAATGTTAGAGTAGGAAAAGTTCCCTTTCCATTCGTAGAACCCTTTCTTCTTTGCATTTAAGATAACCTAAACTCTACCTACTTGATACCAATTTCCAGATTGCGAAGGGTTACATGGATAAAACCATTTAGTGTTTGATCCGTCGTCACAATAACGAGCAGCTGCAGTACAAAACTCACCATCACTTGGATCTAAGCCTCCGTTTTTAACAAAAGGTGAATTAGGTCCACCTTCAAACCAGTTAAAAAAACCACCTCTATAGAAGCAATCATGAGCTTGCTCTTTAGGGAGGATCCTATACAAATTACCATCATTTTCTCCAGTTTCTTGAACGGCATGCGAGAAAAAAGCAGCAAGGTCTCTTTTGTATGTTTCCATGGGAGTATACTTTGTATTGAGTTCTTTCTTTGTTGGATCTGTGGTAACGTGTTCTGTTCCAAATTTAGGGAAGTACCTGGCAGCAATAACAAACGCTTTATAATTGTAAGGCCGACAATCGGAGGGTCCCCATCCTAAGTTGGCTTTTGGAAATATATCGTTAAACATTTTCTCAGTAAACCATTGCTCGATTGGGGATGGTGGTTTTTTAAAAGGATCTGTCGGCGTCTGACAAGAAGTTGGTGGTTTTTTACCATACTTAATATGTTCTGGGCAACTGCTAGCAGCAACGTATAATGTGCAGAAAGCTCAAAGTAAAACATAAACTTTGTGTTTAAAAATTTGTTTTGATGGTTTATAAGAACGATTTTTTAATTTGTTAATCTAATGTGAAGTAGTATTTAAATTTTTTGAAAGTAAAAAAACTTACCTACAAAAAACCCTATTAGTAACATTTTTGGAAAGGTTTTTCTCTCGGTTAACAACCGTTAGCTGAGCTATTTATCTTCAGATATGATTAAAGCTGACGGGGGTTAATCACAACGATAACCTCAATAGTAATAATTCAGATACTAGATCCGTATTAGACAGCTAGACCATTTTTTAAATGAGAACTGAGATACTATGTATCACGCTCCCCCGTGAGAAATTTGTTAGATTTGCATCGTCGAAACAGGTGAGAGAACATTCTGTGTCAATTAGAAAATCCTGTTACAACAGCTTTAAAGATCAAATAAATTATCAAAAAGATGAGCAAACAAAAATCAGATATTTTTTTATTAAAAGATGAACAAACAAAGGTTTAACACCATTAAATTACTTATTTTTAAGTTCATTTGGGAGATTACGAACGAGACATGGCTAAAATTATTTTTATACTTTGATAAACTTGTTAAAGCAGTTTTTTTCACAATTAAAAAAAAAAAAAAAAATCGTGTTAAGTTTTTATAACATTTGTGTGATACTGTTTTAACTGATTTTTTTAAAAACTCATTTCCATACAAGTTAACTGTGAATGCTATTGGGTAGAAACCTGGGCTCCATGTACTGATACGTTAAATTTCCAACTTTAAACCTTTCGCAGTTCCTTGCACTCAAGGTTTGCTGAATGCACGTGTTTAACCTTTTAAATGTCTTACTGACGAGATTTCTGGATGTCGGGTCGGACATCCTGTCGCTGTAATCAAAAAGTTGATTTAATCGAAGAGAAGCCAATGTGAAGGTCAACACTTCTTGAATCTAAAATTATATTTATGTTAATACACTTCTTGAATCTAAAATTATATTTATGTTAATACTTTTGTAAATATTGTCTGAAAGTTTTTTTCTTCTAACTGAAATCTCTTACTAAAGTAACGGCAACGTTAGGAAGATTTGATATGTAATCTGTTTGATCTGTAAGAGTATCATAAAGTTTTGTTGGTGAAATCGGAACGTACCCGCCGTATGGCAACAAAGGATAACTGTTTACAGCATGCTGAACAGTAATCCAAATAAATCGGTTAAGAAAGTTGGTCAAATCTTCTATGGTTTTAAATGCTTTGGGAAAACCTTTATACTAAAAAATAAAATAAAAAACTTTGACATAAAAATTTGTAAACTTTATTCATTTCCCCAAACCTAAATCTAAAAAAAATAAATCTAAAAAAATAAATCTAAAAAAATGAATTCAAAATTTAAAGCTAAAATAAGAAATGTGGCATGCATAAACATTAAAAGAATTTTTGTATAAATTCCAAACATAAAATTTATTTTGCTGTGACTTCGAAGTAAAAGTTAAGCTTTTTTTTTGTGAAATACCTTTCCGCCATTTTTTTCAAATGATGAAACTTCTGCCACGAAACTAAGAAGTTCTTGGTCATTGTAAACACTTTCATCGTTTTCATAGAATCTTTTAAAAAACAATAAAAATGCAAATATAAAATTGTAAAACAGTTTATTGTAAAAAAAAAATCTTTTAAAATTTTATAATTCTTACAAGTCAATATATTCGGAGGTAAAGTCTTTTATTTCCTTCCAAATCAATTTACCGTCATCTCTGTAAGGGTAGTAAGGAATCTCAGAAGGGTCATCCAAACCTTTTTTCTATAAATAGATCAAAATTAAATCTTAAAATGATTACATGAAAATCACAATAATTTGAGAAATTTATTTCTTTATTTCTTTTTCTTTTTTTTTCTTTTTTTTCTTTTTTTTTTTTTGTAAAGCAAGTGTAATAAATGTAACGGCTAAAATTCTAATGATTAATCCGATAAAAAATGTCAATAAAAATTACCTTAATTAATAGTTCAAAATCAGAATCTGAGTAGTCTTGTTTTTCATAGGCTTTATTGATTAAAACTCTGGCTCCAATATGCCCTATATTAAACAATTTATGCATGTACATATTTTCATCTATAAGTGACGAGATACCTAAAGCCCCAACGGGTGAAGTGGCTTCACAGTGCGGTGACATAATTTGGTAAATGGGATGCCACGGACTTAAATGACGCTTAAATAGATTACAAAACAACTCTTGGACTGAATGCGTTTGCACAAGATGCTCTTTAAGTTGGCAGACGGCCATGTCAGCGACATCAGCAAAACCTTTTGCTTGCAACCAGGAGTTACCGTCATATGGTGTAACGACTTTAGAACCTTGTAATAAGAGAAATAAAATACATATGTGCTATAATATATCAAAGAAGAAAATAAACAAAATATTCAATCTTTATTTATTAAATAGTTTAACAATTTGCATCAGCAAACGAGTGTGCTTTTTTTTTTTGTGCATGCGCAGTTGTTAAAAGAAACAGGTGGCCGTTACATAAATTTATATTAAAAGAAACAGGTGGCTGTTACATAAATTTATATTAAAAAACTATCAATTGTTTTATTGAGATGTTAACTAATATTGTTGTACTTTAAAAACGATCATCTGTAATTAATTAGATATACTTTTAATATGATCAAGTTGAATAGCAACCATCTTCAATTCTTTCACCCTATCATCCAGCACCATAACAACAATCGGCGAAACACTTGGGAATAGTTTTGCATATTTGTTAATTCCAAGAATGTCTGGAACGTTCGGTAAATCATTAAATATCTCATGATGAAGTATAAACAACTTTCCTTCATATATCATCTGAAAAAAAAAGAAGTATATTTGAAAATAGAGATCGAAAAGCCGTTTTTATCATCAATCTCAATTCATCTAAAGACTACCTGAGACAGTGTCACGCTTCTTCTAAGCTCAGTTGAAATTTGTTTGTTCCAGTTAAAATCTTTGTTAAGTTTTTCATTTAAGTATGACTCATCGATTCCAATACCAGACGCTTAAAAAGAAAATGTATTCCAGCTATACTAAAGTTATGTTTTTTGAAATTGCCGTTTATGAGCGCGTTTTCATAAGTGTGTGTGTTTACCTGACGTGTTTAAAAAACCAACACTTTACCTTTGGCTACCATTACTTTTCTTATGAAAAAAGGACAAGTCCCCGCTAAACGCCGTTGAATAAAAATTCGATTTGTTTGCCACGAATCATCCGCAATAATGTCTTTAAACCCCGTCAACAAATGAGGCAGAGAGAAATGCTTCGGATCGGGAATACCCTGCAACAAAAGTACGAAATTAAGAATTTTTGAGGATTTAAAATGCGTTAATGATACTTCAAAAAATATAAATTCGTCTTTTAAGGATCTTACGCGTATTTTAAATAAATTTACAGCATAAATTTTACTGTTTTTTTAGAAATTTTAAAGCCCTATGCATTCCGTTTTCTTGGGTTGCCATTTCGTCAACTCCTTTCAAAATATTATTTTTGCTTTAGCAAAAAATAAATTGTTAACGATCATTTTCAAAGTAATATTTATTCTCTTACTTGGATGGTTTTTAAAAAAATTTCATATATTTCTTTAAAATCGTCGTATGTTGTCATCGGTTTTTTTAAGTAGTTAGCTTCAATGAGCGAGAGGGCAGTTTTATTAAGAGCTTGCAAATATCCATAATATATGCTAAACCATCTCGATTCAACATCATCAAACATCGCTTTGAAACCTATATCGCGTTGTGTTTGGTTTAATTGAGGCAAGAGAGGTTCGTTTTCTGGATTAGGATCGGTAGGGTTTTTCGTTTCTTTTAACTTGTACCACAACCGAGAGAGAGAAATTGCCTTCGTTCGCGCTTCCAAGCATATTTTAGAAACTTTTGCATCCTGATAAAGGGTTTGGATCTTGCAATCATAAATCGAATCTAAAATTTTTAAAATGTAATTTCCTTTGTTTATTTAAATACTTCCTAATTTGCAATTAGATTTTATAATACATTATGCTGTTGGATTTGGATTGCAGTAGATTCAGACACGCTTGTATTGGAATAGATTATTTTATGCATCATTCATATATAAAAAAATGAATACAATAGATCCCCAGCAGTTGCATAAGCTCTGCTTCATAATAAAGATATAAATATGATTATTTTATCATATTATATGAGTCTCTAAAGCGTACCTAGTTGAGGGCAGTCTTCAGCATTTCCACTGATACTCCATACAATCAAGAATGCTACCACACTTTTCGGAGTCATCTTAATTAAAAAACGTTTGTGACGCTAACCAAAAGTTTCTTGGTTTCTAAGCTAAAATGAACTTTTTGAACAGAGTTTTCTCATGCACGTGCGAAAAAATTTCAAGGTTTTATTTACATTTTGTTAACAGAAAAAAAAAAAAAAATGAAACAAAGATCTAATACTTTAAACTAAAAAACTGTGAAGCGAAAAATATTGCATTAAGATTTACATGACCATTACATCATTACTGCAACCATGATAATATATAGATAAGTTAATAGCAATGATGAATGACTTCAGCAAAACAAAGATGATTTATAACAGTAATAATAATAATAATAGTAATAATAATAATAATAATAATAATAATAATAATAATAATAATAATAATAATAATAATAATAATAATAATAATAATAATAACAAGAAAAAGAAGAAGAAGAAGAAGAATAATAATAATAATAATAATAATAAAAATAATAATAATAATAATAATAAGAAGAAGAATAATAATAATAATAATAATAATAATAACAACAACAATAGTAATAGTAATAATAGTAATAGTAATAGTAATAATAATAATAATAATAATAATAATAATAATAATAATAATAATAATAATAATAATAATAATAATAATAATAATAATAATAATAATAATAATAATAATAATAATAATAATAGTAATAATAATAATAATAATAATAATAATAATAATAATAATAATAATAATAATAATAATAGTAATAATAATAATAATAATAATAATAATAATAATAATAATAATAATAATAATAATAATAATAATAGTAATAATAATAATAATAATAATAATAATAATAATAATAATAATAATAATAATAATAATAATAATAATAATAATAATAATAATAATAATAATAATAATAATAATAATAATAATAATAATGATAATAATAATAATAATAATAACAATAACAATAATAGTAGTAATAACGAACCGAATTAGAACCTCCACTAATTTAACCAAGCTCCCAGTAGGCACGCAACGTTTTATTCACGTCTTAATTACGTGTATTTTAGGTGACTTCGTCCAGGTTACTTTTTTACGTGAAAGTTATGTGAAAGCTACGTACCAAAATATCGCGTCTTTCGGAACTTTTTTTATTCTCAATAAAAGCCTGTGTTAAGAAATGTAAAATACCAATTTTTATTATATTAAATATTTTTTTATAGTATAGTTTTTGTATTCATTTTATTAGTTATAATTATTTTACTGTTATGTTAATATAGTTAATTTTTATTGTAGTTTTATCATAATTAAAAAAAAAATTGGTCTGTATAATATCTTATAACGCAATAGATTTATAACAGAACTAAAAAGTTCAATATATTTTAAGTTGTAATATCTAATATCCATATTATATCAAATTAAGTTAAATAAAGTACCAAGCGTCCCTATTTGCCACACAAATAAGATTAAACTCAAATACAAGGTATACTTTTTTTCTACTTTATGATGTAATACTTTAGACTGGCGAATTTGTCCATTTTGCTTACTTAATTTAGTACAAAATAAGTTATGTTGTAACAAATTTAATATCAAATTAAGTAAGCTACATGTACAAATTATAAGTTCTAGCAGAACTTATTCTTGATTCTTGAGCAATAATAATATCTGTAGAACTTCTGCATACATTATTGCTCAAGAGTCATTTAGATAATAACCAAAAATAGATTTTCTTCCTTTATTTGGTTTTTATCAACAAGGTTAAAGAATTTATCCAAGATAATATCAATAAATAAATGTGATATGTTATTTATTATTAACATATATATATATATATATATATATATATATATATATATATATATATATATATATATATATATATATATATATATATATATATATATATATATATATATATATATATGTATATATATATATATATATTATTATTATTATTATTATTATTATTATTATTATTATTATTATTATTATTATTATTATTATTATTAAATCTCTATCTTTTTGTAATATATGGCATCTTGATCTCATGTTTTACTTGTTAAAAAAGGTTAATACTTATTTATTTCATTTTTTTTATTATTTAAATATTATCTGATTAATATATATGTTTGAATTATATTTATGAAATTATTATTATATGTATTAATTGACTTTTATTACCATTGTTATTATGTACAATATAAAACAGGTTATTAATGCGGATTTGTTCAATGTTTTCCCCACAAAAAGATGATTATGATGCTATTGTATTTGAAACTGCATTATACTTATCTTTCAATGTTGACGACCTTCCAATATGTAAAGCAAGTTTCTCTCAAGTATGGCTAATTGCAATATCTGCTTATTTGTTCATATTCTATATAGCATTGCTTTTTTAAAAATTGTTTCATGGTTTAGATCAAAGAAATAGCAACACTATAAAATCTTGTTGCAAAAACAGTTGGCGACTCACCAGTAAGATTTGTGTTAAAAATTTGTGATTTAAAATAATTATTTAATAATCATATTATAATTTAAGTTTAGCTATTATTGGAGAAAATATTGACTTATTCATTAGATAAAGTTTGATGCATGGTCTTACCCAGTTTCCTTCTTCATGTTTCAAACATGTATATTTTAGGTGATCTCATCCAGGTGACAATTTTACTTGATTGAAACGTGAAAGTTACGTTGCCACAATATATTGTGTATTTTGGAACTTTTTTTTATTCACAATAAAAACCTGTGTTAGAAACTTGGAAAGATATTCTTTATTTTATTTAATATTTTTTTATAATTTAGTTTCAAAGATTATCTTATTCAGGATATTCCTGGAATACCGGATATTTTTCTGAAATTTATCTCTTTCCAAATATCCAAAAAGTTTTCCATACATATACAAGTTTTCCATACAAATTAAAGTATATATTATTGCCATGTATTTGTTTTTATGTTGTTTTAGTCATTCATACAAAAATTAAGGAAAGTTTTTAAAAAATTGAGAAACAACTTGGCTGAATGCAAAATTAAGAGAAAAATGAGGGGAAAAATATTCTGAATTTTTTCAGAATATTTTCCGCAAACAATTTTGTGGATTTTTTCAATATAATGATTATATTAAATATGTAGTTTATATATTCATTATTGTAATTACTTTTTATTTTACTTTTATAATAATATAATTATTTTGCATTGTAGTTTTATAATAATTAATAAAAAAAAGTATCAGGGTATAAGATATCTTATAACGTTGCGAAGCATTTTTGACAAAAATAAAATGTCACATATATAATATTTTATCTAAACATATTTTATTATGTTATATCTAAGTTTTATTAATTTAGGTTTAATAAATATAGTTCAAAACAGTTCAAAATCGAGTAACGTTATGGCAGATAATTCTCATATTGCAACACGCAAAAGATCAAACCCTAGTACAAGGTATACTTTTTTTTCTACCCTATTATATATTATTTTAGGCCGTCAAATTTGTCGATGTAATTAATTTAATAATAAATATGTTATTATGACTTATTTAATGCTAAATTTATTAAGCTACATGACAAATGATAAGTTCTGCATAAAATATTATTGACCAGGAAGACCCAATGGAATTGTTATGTTATTGCCTAGGAATATCATTCTGTAGTAAGGTCCAATAACATTTTAACTTTTAAAGTTTGAGAAAACTCACTTTTCCCTTTCTTCATCTTCTTTTGTGATTCACACGATGGCTACAAGTTATTTTATGTTTTCTGTTTGTCCTGTACCATATATATATATATATATATATATATATATATATATATATATATATATATATATATATATATATATATATATATATATATATATATATATATATATGCCCTATTGCTTATATATTTTAGTTATGTACTTTTTAAAAATATTTCTGTTTTTCTGCTAATTTTATGTTATAAATAAATTTTAATTTTGCAAGATACAAATTATAAGCTTTAAAGCTTGTTTATGTCTTCAGTTCTGTATCATCCTGGAGGAAACGTCGGTTAGCTGTTATCCAGATGTCATTATCTACACAAGGTTCTTTTGAGATAACAAAAAATAAAAATAGCGATGATAGTTTTACAGATATTTCAAATGATGTAGAAGATAATGATTTTCTGTTTATTGAAAGTGATTTGAATAATTGCAATAGTGAAATAGATGTTTCTTTAAATTCCTCAGAAAGTGTTTCTTTTGGTAATAAAGAAGATGAAAATAGTATTTATGATGAAAGCTTATGTTCTAAACTGTGTCACTGGGCTCTTACAAATAGATGTACAAGACAATGTATTAATGGTGCATTAGAGTTATTTTTGGAGTGTAATCAAAGTGTACCTACAGATTCTAGAACATTATTAAAAACAAAAAGAAGAATTGCAACTATCAGTATTGATGGTTATGGTGATTACATTTATTTAGGTTTAAAAACACAGATTGCAAAACAAATTTCTTATAAATCAATCAAAGAAACTTCCCTTTATTTAACTTTCAATATTGATGGCATACCTTTGTTCAAATCAAACTCTACCCAACTATGGCCAATACTTGCTTCAATTTTAGGAATGGAACCATTTGTTGTTGGTTTATTTTGTGGTAATAAAAAGCCCCCATGTGATGTGTATTTGCATAAGTTAGTAGATGAGTTAAATGATTTGCAACATAATGGTCTTCATGTTGATAGCATTGATTACATTGTTACTGTTTATGCATTTGTTTGCGATGCTCCTGCCAGAGCAATGCTAAAAGAAATCATTAGTCATTGTGGTTTGCACTCATGCGAAAGGTGTACAATTGTTGGAAAGAGTTTAAAAAATCGTATTGTTTTTTCACACCATGAAGAAAATGTTGTTTTAAGAACAGACCAGATCTTTCGGACAAATGGTTACTTTTTCAAAGATGATGATAATAGATCTCACCAAACCAGCAAAAGTTCATTACATGATGTTGAGTCTATTGGTTTTGTGAGTATGTTTCCGCTTGATTATATGCATCTTGTTTGTCTTGGTGTTATGCAGAGAATTTTATATTTTCTAAAAGGCTGTATAAAAGGCACAAGTTCAGGAAAAATATCAGCCAACATGATCAACCAGGTCTCTCAAAAGCTAACAAGTTTGAATGGTAAACTCCCAAGTGACTTTGTTAGACAGCCACGAAGTCTTGTTGAGTTGGATAGATGGAAAGCAACTGAGTTGCACTCATTTTTGATTTACACAGGTATTTTTGCCCTTAAAGATATTGTTGAAAATTCTGTTTACAAACATTTTTTAAGTCTGTCCCTTGCTATAAGATTCCTGTGCGAAAGTGATAATGCTATTCGCAACTCAAATATTGAGAATGCAGAATGACTTCTAAGTTACTTTGTAACTAATTCAGTAGATGTGTATGGACATTTATTTTGTGTCTATAATGTACATGGTCTTTTGCACCTTTGTGAAGATGTTCGGAATTATGGTGTGTCTCTTGATATTCTCTCTGCATTTAAGTTTGAAAATTATCTTCAAAAGTTGAAAAAAATGATCAGTGGAGCAAGAAATCCATTGATACAAATAGCCAAAAGACTTGACGAGCTGAATGATTTTCATCAAACACCAAAAAACACTTTCCGCATTGGTGTTTCTGATAAAGATAATTGTTTTATAACTAACTCAAGTGTTGTATTTGTTAAAAAAGTTGTTGGTGATCAATTTCATTGCATTAAATTCAAAAAGCATTCTTTAGACAATTTTTTTACAGATTTTGTGCATTCAAAGGATGTTGATATATTTTTCTTACGCAAAAGTGCCATTTCTACTCCTTGTGTCAAGCAAAAACATGATATTGTGCGGAAGTGTGTCTGCATGCCTACACTTGATGGATTTATCATATCAGCTCTGGTTCACAGTTTTGATACAAGACAGTTGTAGACAAATATAATTTTTCATAATAGTAATAGTATTTAATTTTTATACTTACGAAATATTTATTTTCAAAATTTAACATTGTTTTCATAAATGTGTGTTATTCATAAATTATAACCATATATTCTTCTAGACAAAATGTTAATTTCTGAAAATAAGGGTAAATGAGCCGAAATTCTCAAATAATATAAATAGACCCCCTTCATCGGGCAGTGTTTATGGGTTATAATATAACCTAAAAACACTACTTGATTAAGGGTAATAATAATTATTATATATATATATATATGTATATATCAGTTTTTACTGTTTCTACCAAAGAATTGGCGCTCGCCCACACACCCGCCAATTCTTTCGTCTGCCCTTTTTTTAGCGTTCGCCAAAAATTTTCAAGTGTGTTTTTAAATTGCAACAAATCTTTTTCCTTCATTAAGAAGTTTTGCGCTGGCGGTAAATTTCAAATGAAGAAGACTGATATATATATATATATATATATATATATATATATATATATATATATATATATATATATATATATATATATATATACAGTGTTCAAAATTTGGCTATTTCAGCCTCAAGGGCTTGACTCCAAAATTACTATTTACCTTGTTGTTACCTCGGTAAAGTTAATTAAGATTTGCATTTTTAATAAAGCTTTTTCTTATAATTTCTTTAATGAAATTGAATGAAAAATGGTTTTTGCTACACAATATTAGAATTAGGTTTTAGTAATGATTTCTTTTATAGTTATTTATTAAAGTTATTAAGATATAGTTATATATATATATATATTATACATATACAGGCTTGGTCGGGAAAGGCGTGCGATTGCACTTTAATCTTGACCACGCATAAAATATTTATTTGCGACAACTTGGCCACGGCTCTTAAGATGTTTTGAGAACATTTCAAAAAATAAAAACATCTATGAAGCCGTGGGCAAGTTGTCGCAACTAAATATTGTATGCGTGGTCAAGATTAGAGTGCGATTGCACACCTTTCCCAACCAAGCCTGCATATATATATATATATATTTGTGTGTGTGTGTGTGCGTGTGTGCGCGTGTGTGTGTGTGTGTGTGTGTGTGTGTGTGTGTGTGTGTGTGTGTGTGTGTGTGTGTGTGTGTGTGTGTGTGGCTAATTGTAGAATAAATTTTTTTTTTTTTTTCAGCCCTATCAAAAGACTTTACTCAGTTCTGACTCTTAATGAAGATAATATTCATAAAAAGTGCATGGCTCCTTCTCATTGGGTGAATGAAGAAGAAGAATGTGTGTACTGGCCTCCAAATGGAGAACACCCCCTACATTATTACATATCAAAATGGCTTTCTCCTAGTCCAAATTGGCAACAATTTCCATTAATAAAAGTCTCCTTAAGTAAAGGCACTAAAGAAATGTGTAGTATATGCTTGAACATGGACTCAGAATTATCAGAGTGTCCTCCTGCAGGTAAATGTCTTTTTAAGTGTTTATTTTAGGCTTTTCAAGGTTTTTGACATCTTGTGTCTTACCTTATGATAAATTTGCATTGCTAAGTGGAAATAATTTTTTTTAGTATAAAGCTGGAAATAATAACCCTTTCATTTAATTTAATCCTTTATTTAGGCGTTGTACTAAAAACATCTAAAATGATTCGCGAGCCTAGTCCAGATCTAGTCGTTAAAAGAGCATCACAATTTTGTAGTACCAAAAATTTAAAATCTGACCAATGCAAAAGAAGGTACAAAACATATTCTAATGAAAGTGAAGGCTGTTCCTCTGATTCGCTTTCCAGTCCGACAAAAGTTGCAATTCAACAAACAAAAAAATCAAAACATTTGTTGCCTAACATACATAACGTTGTTACCAAAAACAACTACACGGCATCTGCTTCATATTTTCAAACATCAGCTTCATATATTCAAACATCTTCTAACAAAAATATTAATGATCAATCCCCAAGACAATCTTCATTGAAGCAAAACAATTTACCTCATCCTATGCCTAACGTAAATTCCACTTCCTGTCACAATGATGCATCAGTGTCTCTCTGCCAACCAAGACCCAGTCAAACATGTAGATTGGGAAATTACGGTGACCCGCCTGCTTCATTTAAGTTGATGGATCAGAGGTGTAAGTTTTTTTAATTTACTTTTTACCTTTGCTAGGCAGTAATTATTTTGAAAAGTATTTTTACTTATTTTGTATTAAAAAAAAATCTATAAATGATGTGTTCCATAAGATTTCAAAAAGTGCTGGAATGGTATACCCACAAGTATACCGGGTAAATTTGTGTATACCGGTTTTATAGCAGGCCTAATTGTCTTTCCACTCCTGTTCCAGAAGTAGGTCTTTTTAAATTTTATATTGTGGGCCTTTGTCATAGCTATTTCCGGGGCCTAAATGTATTCTTAGTCCACCCAGTTTTTTTACAATGCTATACTAGTGTTTTTACAAAACTATACTAGTAGTTTTTACATCTAGGATTAGGTTCATTAATACAATAACTGTCATTAATAGGAGGTGAAATAAGAAAAGATTTTTGAAACAAAATTGCTCTTTCTGATACCAGTTGTTCTAACAACAGCTTTATTAGTTGCTGAGAAAACTATTCTTTTGCTTTTATGTTATAAAATAAAGTTGATCCAAATGTTTTTGTTTTAGGAATGCAGTATGGGTTGTTTATGGAGTTGGCTGCTATTAAAGCTGGTCAGGCAGATATTGTTGCCAAATTAGAAAGCTTAGGTAGGAGAATAGAGCCAGCAGATTCAAGTTTCCATCTTACAAAGTTTGACACCATGGAAAAATTTGAAAATTTTGATAGACAGTTATTATTATTGATGAATAATATATAATATTTTGTTCCTTGTTTTTTAGCTGCACTTGTATCGCAAACTAACACAAGGGAAATCATAGATAGATTCATTGGAGAACATTTAAAGCATGCTCCTCGTGGATTGACTGCAGATTATGAATAATGAGTTATTTCATATAAAATATATTTACACCTGAAATCTTGTTTTTATTGTGTCAAAAGCTATTTTTATTTTGTATAAATATATTTTTTATTTTTTCAAAACCATAAAATGCAACTTTATAGATTGATGATTATAGGATATTTTTTGTTTTCAGAATGTTTTTATCATTATTTTAATTTTATTTTTGATAATTATTTGTTTCACCAGAGCGGAGTGTACATACATAGACTGATTAGGGAGAGCATGCAGGGAGTGTACATAAATCACTGATGGTGTGTGTTGGTGTAGAGTTTAAGATAGATGCAGCAGAGTATGTATACATACACTGATTAGAGAGAACAGGCAAGGAGTGTACATACTTTAACTGACGGCTTTATTAGGGGCAGCGGTCTATCAAGTTAAAAAAACAATAATTAAACTTTTAGGAAAATTTAAAGTCTACAAAGAAAGAGTATATATATACTCTTTCTTTGTAGACTTTAAATTTTCCTAAGAGTATATGTATGTATGCATTTTTTTTAAACTAGTAAAATATTTTTATTTATCTTTTGCATAGTGAGCGCATTGAATATCTGTTTTTTATTTTATTACTATTTCAAATTGCATTTTATTTATCTTTTAATTTAGATAACCTCCCAGTATTTAAACCAAGTTACGCTCAACTTTGGTCAATTGCAATACCTGATTTAGAGTTTGAACTTTGTGACATTGCAAAAACACTAAAGCATCCTGTAGCAAGAATTTAATTTAGTTCATATCTTGTTGGAGAATGCAACTTGATTCTGAGTTGAATTTTCAGCACTCGGTATTTATTGGTGACCTAATTTAACAATACTTTATTATACATACTTTTAGTTTTTTGCTTAATATATTATATATAGTTAGGGGTAGATGAGGCTCCTTAGCCGTGGTGAATGTTTCCACAGCAAAAGGAGCCTCAAGGTGAAAATCTCACCATGGGTAAGGAAAAACATGATATAAAATCCACACAATATTGTGTGGTTATGTGGTAACTATTATTTTTATAAATTGTTTTAATTTTTCTGTGTGCATTCTTAAAATGACATTTAATGTTGTTCAAAAATTTGTAGAATACTCATTTAAAGCAACTTTGTGGGCTGTCACCTTTGCATCTAGTGAGTTAATGTATGAACAAGTTAATGCAGAAACAGATGCAAATATAAGAAGATGGAAAACAAAAAAAACAAATTATTTAATCAGATGTTATCACATAAGGTGAGTACAGGTCTTTTTCTAATCACGTGCATCATTTATTAGTTTTATATATATATATATATATATATATATATATATATATATATATATATATATATATATATATATATATATATATATATATTATATTTTTAATTCTGTCGACTTTTTTGTTTTATCTTTTTTTTATTAAATCCTTATTTATTTTTTAGCAATCAGAGTATAAAATTAGAAGGCAAATGGCTTTTTTTATTTTTTTACATTGTATGTAGTATTGTTTTCTTAAAATTATTTAATGATTTAGATAAAAGAAAACAAATAGCAACACTAGAAAATCTTGTTGCCAAAATAGTTGGCGACTCACCAAGTAAGATTTGTTTTAAAAGTTTGTGATTTAAGATAATTATTAAGTAATCATATTATTTAAGATTTTATTCGTTTCTTTTTAGCTAAATCTGATTCATTAGATAAAGTTTGATGCGTGCTCTTATAGGAGAAAATATCGACTGATTCATTAGATTATGTTTGAAGCGTGCTTTTATGGGAGAATAAATCGACTGATTCGTTAGATTAAGTGTGCTCTTTGTGGATTGAAGCGTGCTCTTCGTAAGTTGCAGATCTATGACTTTGTACTTATTGGATATAAGGAGGATATTTTAACAAAAGTGCAGCTTTTATTACAAATTCAAAATATTTATGTCAAGAACTAATATACTGACTAATAAAACTATGTAATTTAATATGTATTAAATATTTCCTCGACGATGTGTTTTTTTTCTTTACACGAATCTAAACACTTCGTAATCATAAAGCACAATTATTGCTTAAATATTACGTGCCAGATTTAACGTAAAAAGCACGTCTTTTGGACAGTTCATGGGGACCGAAAAATCACTTAAATACTACGTGCCAAAAGTAACGTGAAAAACACGTCCGTAAATCACGTGAATTGGTCATTTCATGGGGACCAAAAAGTCACCTAAATGTCACGTGCCAAAATAACGTGAAATTCACGTTTTTGTCACGTCTCTGTGCCTACTGGGCTGAACTAAAATTCTAAGTTAAAATTAAAAGTCCAAACTTTTTGTCCCAAACTGAACCGTTGTAACAAAAAAAGCTCTTTAAGAACCCAAAATCTTTTAAGAACCCAAAAGTTTAAAAATAATGAAGTATGGAAGAGCTTAATTGTACATTTTTATGTTTCGAACTGCACATGTTAAAAAAAAGCTGTTGCGAATAAAAGAAATTTAGGACAAGCAAGATAGTAGAGAGAGAGATATTCTTACCCAACCTCCCCATTTAGCAACGCTCTTGATTTTTTAAATAGAGAACCCGAGCAGAACTGAATTCCGACTTTTTTGAACAACAAGCAAGAGAGTTGGAATTCTTGCCGGTATTATACTCAACCATCTTTGTCATCTTTATCAAGTAGTATCAAAGTTATTAACCTTTTAAAATTACTTAATAGTAAGTCTAATCACGGGAATTAGTTGAGACGTCGTCTTGGTCTCAACTATAGAAGCTGGAAATACACAAATTTTGCTTAGTAATGAACAGCTTTGAATTCTGAAGTTCATTTAAGTGATACAGTTTTAAATGTTTTTCCATCAGCTTTTCCATATTCAATCCTTTTTCCTAGTCTCTATATTCAAGATGACTGAGGGTAATTTCAATAAACTTGTTGAAAGTACCTAGTTTATTGAATATTATCTCATGACAAGTAATTTTTTAAAACAGGAATATAGCCTTTATTAACAAAATTTAATTGAAATTTTTTATAACTTAATTTATAATTAACTAACTCAATTTATAATTAAGTTAGGTAATGTCGACGTGTTATCGTATTTTTCTGCTATGAAAAAAAATCAAATATTGTACAATTATCGGAATTTTTATTTTTGGAAGGTGTAAATACAAAACAAATCTATGAACGATCATTAGAAATGTAAAAGGACTCTTCACCTCCGCTTGCAAGACACTTCACCTTCACTCGTACAACTGGGATATTGAAAACATAGTTGAAGCCTTGAAGATAATCCACACACTGGACGTCATAAAACGTCACAACACCAAAAACCATTCGAAAAGTCCATATGGTGCCAGATGATTGACGATTGAAATTACGTGAAATAATTGAGGCTTTCAGCATTTCAAAAGGCATGAAAAATTATGGATGGAAAGTTTAGTGGTTATTGGCGTAACATTTGCTATCAACTGATCAAAAACGTGTTCGAATGCTTGTTTCTCAAGCTTGTTTAGATCGTTTTAAGCAAATTAAAATGAGTTTCAAGTGTCATTTTAAAAATTAGAAAAAACAACAGTCGAAACTATGGGATCACAAATAAATTTTATTGGTTGATTTACAAAGATAAAACAACCAATTCTAAACGCAATAACCCTGTTCTACGCTCACGATGTTTTTCATCCAGTTTATCCATAAAACAAGCTTTATGGATAAACTGGATGAAAAACTTCGTGAGCATAGAACAGGGTTAGCAAAGAAAAAAATCATTTTTCATCAAGACAACTTATGTGCACACAAAAACGTTTTGACAATGGCTAAAGTTAACAAATTTAAGTACGAATGGCTTGACCACTAATAAAGTAAATTTTCATTTTTTAATTATATATAAATTTTGAGTTTCAGGAAATGCTTTAAATTTTTGCGCTCAAAGTTTATTTGCAAAATTAAATCTTTCGACAAAGGATTTTTTAATCTTTTCCAACGTGTTCTCAATTACTTTCCCACGTGTTTATCTTTTCTAAAACAGAATAAAACGAAAAAATCTGTTTTCAATTTTACGTTAACTTTTTTTTTCAACGTTAGTGTCTCTTCATCTTCTTAATCTTTGTTCAATACTCATTATTCAATAATTTAACTTATAACTTAATATTTTATTGACCAAAACTTTTTATTTTCCATTACTTGTATTCATTTCGCATCTTAAAGAAAAAGAAAAGAATAATTAGAATGCTCTAAAAATGTCAAAAACACAGTTCAAAAGTTTAACGTTAACACCACGGAGGTAAACAATACATAAATTTGGAAGATGGAGAACAATAGTAAATGTTAGAAAGAGAAAGAAGATTGCACTACAAAGTAGTGCATCCCGCCATCGGAAATTGCGTAAATGCGTAAATTCCGATGTGAGAAATAGTTTATAAAGGTGACTCCGATGTGATTTAATCTTTTTATTTTCCGATATTTTCCGATGGTTTGTGGTGGCTTGCAAAATTTTGCTGTGATTTTGCGAAAACTTCGTAATTATAGATAAATACATCGGAAATACCACAATATTACAAGTTTACACTTTAAATACGATTTATTGTGAAATTGCGCAAAAATATCGTACGATAATGTGTAAATCTCGAAATATATCGGAGAGTGCGTGAAATTCTCCCCATCGGCCTCGGACTACATCGCACCTCCGATGTGATACCATTCCTCACCATAGCATCACATCGGAGTCACCTTTATAAACTATTTCTCACATCGGAATTTACGCATTTACGCAATTTCCGATGGCGGGATGCTCTACTACAAAGAGCGCTAAAACGAAAGTAAAACTTAAGAAAAAGAAGTAGTTTAGACTAAAGCAATCTATAAAAAAAATTTTATTTAAAAAAAAACCAACATTGTATTTGTATCATAAATTACAGATTATTTGGGATAATGAGTATCTTTGTTATAAGTGTTTAGATTGTATAGTATGTTCCTGGGGTTTTGGATCTCTCTTTAAACTTGCAGTTCAAATAATTAATTAGAAAACTCTAATGACCAATAATCAATGGTCTAATGTTCCATAATCCTTTTGCGTCCCCTTAATTTCTTTTTTTTTTTTTTTTTTTTTTTTAACATATGCTTTTACATACTATCAGAAAGCACTTTTAGTTAAAAAAAATGAAATAAAAGCATGGCTTTGTTTACCCAATGGCTATCGGTTGCTGGGATCACCAAATGGCTTCGATACTATTTCTCGATTTATACGTTACTGTTGTTATTTATTATTGGTTTCGGGGATTTTTCGTCATACTTTATTTTTCTTCATACTTTATTAAGATAATAAAAGTTTTAAAATTGTTTACTTGAGTTTGTTTTCAGTTAAACATTTTGTTATTAAACATTTTGTTATTAAACATTTTGTTATTAAACATTTTGTTATTAAACATTTTGTTATTAAACATTTTGTTATTAAACATTTTACTATAAAATATTTTGCAGATGAAAATTTGAACTTTGATGATGGTTTTGTGGATTTTTTTTGAATTAATTACTGACTTTGACCTGATGACATCTAAACTAATCTAAAAGGCAAAATAATTTACTTGCAATCGTCGCACCTCTTTGTACTGCAGGCAAGCGAAAGGAACATTGCAATAAAATCCTAGCGGAATCGATAGAGAAATACTTTCGTACCGCAATCGCAGTTTCGCAACTTAGTCATTACCAGATGAAACTTGTCACTTTTTTTAAAAAAAATTGATTCTTAAGATATCATCTGAAATGGAGTTTCAATAAAATTGTTTAGAAGTAGATTTTTGACTAAATCCGAAAATAACCCACTACAACAACTAAGCGAAGCTCTCTAATTTACCAAAAAAGATGTCTTTTGAAACTTCCAAAATATTTCAAATTCTTTGTGTATTCTTCCTCTGATGTTTTCTGTGCTTAGTTGATTAAAGACGCACCTAAAATCAGCTGATACATTTGACGAGTCTTTACTGGTCTCTGTTTGAGGATCATTTAAAAAGAAGACATTGATGATATTACTAAAAGATTTGGTTGCGTTAAACCACAGCGTTTTTATAATCACTTGCATTTTGTTAATTGAAGTATGCTAATTATTCCTCAGATCTTTACATTAACTCTTTAATATTTACAAATATCGTAACCAATGAAGCGTTAAACCCATAAATAAAATTTCCAGCTGACATCCGGTATAATGAATTCTGTGTAAAAGGAACACTCTTTCTTTCAAAAACTTGTTTGGTCAGTGAAGTCTTTTTGTTATAAAAAACTAAATAAATAGATAAAAAGAGGGGCCACCCCAATACAAAGACGATTTGAGAGGGATAGATATACTTCG